>NC_091357.1:14825556-14895556 GCF_038502225.1 Cherax quadricarinatus | reverse complement strand
AAATGCATACTGGTTCAAGACAGACACATCAATACCATATAGTTTTCACTTCCAATTTAGTAAGTTTATTTAGGCACAGGTACACATAAATACAATTATCATACATAGTGTAAATTACTTAGGAAAACCCCCCCAAAAAAGTCTGAGTGACTTATTTCCATTGGGGTCCTTGAAAGTTGTGAATAAAATCTATTCATAGCCTTGTTTGTAGCATACTCAGTTCACACATTGAGGTCTGTGGTTCGATCTCCAGTACAGGTGGAAACATTGGGCACGTTTCCTTAAGACACCTGCTGTTTATGTTCACCTAACAGTAAATAGGTCCCTGGGTGTTAGCAGACTCGTGTGGGTCACATCCTGGGGACAAAATTAACCTAATTTGCCTGAAATGCTCTGCATAACCATGGGCTTTCTATACAGTATGTCACTGATGTCAGCTGGGTCTGTATATGTTGTACCATATGACAAAAGTAGCTGCTAAACTAGCACAAAGAATTACCTGAGAAAGATACTCAAATAATCTTGACAATGAGAGGAGCAAACAACAAATACATACATCATTATTTACAGTACAAAACAAAAGCATATGACTGAGTGCCTCATAATAACCTATACTCTGAAAAATTTCAAAATACTGTATTAGAGTAAGTGGGAGATTTTAGGCTGATAAGGAAAATTAAAATGGCAATAAAATGAAAGTTATCCTGACAGTTTTGTCAAAAGCATAGTATCACAAGGATCAGTACTGAACCTAGTGATGCTCTTGACAGAATAGTGATACAGTGGACCCCCGGTATTTGATTGCATCAGTATTCGATAAATCCGGTATTCGATGCATTTTAACGCAAAAGTTTTGCCTCGGTATCCGATTGAAAACCCGGTATTCGATACGATTTGTACGAGACGTGTCCACGTGTGGCCTGAACTGCCCCTTGTGTGCCAGTGTTTACAAGCCAGCCAGTGTGCGTGCATCTAAGGATACATTCGGTACATTCCATATTATCCATATTATCACTGTGTTTGGTGCTTGTTTCTGCAAAATAAGTCACCATGGGCCCCAAGAAAGCTTCTAGTGCCAACCCTGTGGTAAAAAGGGCGAGAATTAGTATTGAAATTAAGAAAGATTTTGAAGGGTTTGGGGCTAACCCTGAGAAGCCTATGCCAGTTGTGGAATCCATTGTGCCTACTTCAAAAATTAAGGAAATGTGTGCACAGTGGGTTGAAGTGCAAACCTTTATGGATGAAAATCACCCTAACACAGTTATTGCAAGCCGTGCTGGTGACTATTACAATGACAATGTTGTGGCCCATTTTAGACAAATCGTAAAGGAACGGGAGGTACAGAACTCTATGGACAGATTTGTTGTGTGACAGAGGTCCAGTGACTCTCAAGCTGGTCCTAGTGGCATTAAAAGAAGAAGGGAAGTAACCCCGGAAAAGGAATTGCTACCTCAAGTCCTAATGGAAGGGGATTCCCCTTCTAAACACTAACACTAACACCATCCACACTCTCCCCTCCTCCCATCCCATCAATCATCACCAGATCTTCAGTAAAGGTAAGTGTCATGTAACTGTGGATGTCTTCTTCAGTTTGTGTGTATTAAAATTAATATTTCATATGGTAAAAAAAATTTTTTTCATACTTTTGGGTGTCTTGCACGGATTAATTTGATTTCCATTATTTCTTATGGGGAAAATTGATTCGCTTTTCAATGAGCTCTCAGGAACGGATTAATATCGAATACCGGGGGTTCACTGTATACTGCTTGGTAAATTTATATAAGCTGAGCATGTAATGATAAATGAAGGATGGAGTTTATTTTTGAAAGGTAAAAAAAATTAAAACGCCATTCAATTCAAGAAGAAATAGCCCTCCTGCTAAATAATGAATGATAAAAGATCTAGAAAATTTGAGAAAAAAAGATGATCCTGTGGCAATTGTAAACAGATTACTGGCAAAGGACTCCCGAAGTGCAGTAATGGGGAGAGCCCTGCATACTGTTCCCAACTTCTTCAATAGCTCTCACATTTACTGATGGGGAAATAAAAAGAAATTGTTTGCACTATATGATAAAACTTGAATATGCTGCTCTGGCACTGTGTCTGTGTGTGCCTGAAGAAACAATACAAATCAAGAAAAGTTAAAGTGTAACAAAATGTACAGTATGTCAGAATTTAATGTGTTCTACCAAGATTAATTTTGACTACCTGTTAAGCGTCCTGGGGAGTCACTAGCCTAACAGCATCATCCCAGACCTCTCTCTCTATGAATCCATCAAATTCGTTCTTGAAGACAATTATGGGTCCGTAAGTCCCTCTTATACCTTTGTATTTGATGGGAGAGTGCTGAAAGGTCTTGGACCCTTTATATTTATTAAGTTATTTCTTAATGTACAGTACTTGTACCACTGCTTTTCATTGGGATACAGAACTGGAAAGAATGAAGAACTCAAAAGGAACACTGCATACAAAACTCAAGAGGGTTACCCAATAAAACAAAAGGAACAGTAAAAGACTAGGGAATAATTATCAGCTGACCTTTCTCTTAAAGAACATAATAAGACAAAGATCATGACGGCCAGGAGGATGACGGGGTAGGTATTGAAAACTTTCAAAACGGGAAATAATGCCAATGGTGACACTCTTCAAATTGCTAGTGCTCCCTCATTTAGAATATTGTTCAGTGCTGATGGCCCCATTCAAAGCAGGAGAAATATCAGAGCTCAAGCAAATACACAGATCGTTTACGGCCTGCATAGAGCCAGCAGAGCACCTAAATTACTGGCAATGCTTTAAAGTCTTGAACATGTACTTACTGGAGCAGAAGAGATATATATATAATATATACCTGGAAAGTACTCGAGGGTATGGTCCCAAATCTGCACACTGCCATAACAACATACTGGAGCAAGAGATATGGGAGGAAATGCAAAATAAACCCAGTGAGGAGCAGGGGTGCAGTGGGGACAATAAGGGAACACTGTCAACATTCGTGGCCCCAGACTACTCAACATCTTACCAGAAGATATCAGAAACACAGCCTGAACAAGTGTAGAAGCCTTCAAGAGGAAACTGGCCAAGTATCTTCACCATGTGCCAGATCAATCAGGTTGTAATGAATATGTGGGGGAAGCAGGCCTCCAGCAGCAACAGCCTGGTTGACCAGGCAAGCACCAGAAGAGCCTAGCCCATGGCTGGGCTCCGAGAGTAGCGAGACACTCGAAACTCATCAAAGATATATCAAAGGTATGAACATATACAAACACTGTCATAAATCTCTGTTTATGCAGTATATAGTGAGATTTATCTTGCCTGTTGTTGTTGGAATGCATGAGGATGTTGCTGCTGCTGCTGTTGTTGTTGCATCTGAGGATTGAACTGAGTCATTTGTGAGGGTGGGGGTCCTCCCCTTGGTATCTGTGTAGATGTTGGAGTGCCACAGACCATCTGGGCAGGTGAAGGTAATCTGGTCATATGTACAGCATTGTGAGGACCACATGTCATTTGTGAAGGCGTGACTGCTACTCGAGACATCTGGGAAGAGTTTGACGGCCCTCGGATCATTGGTGAGGAAGCTGGACCTCGAGGCATCGGGGTGGGTGTCTCCACAGCTTCTGATGCTTTCCGTTTTCGTTTTTTTCGTCCATCCTCTGAAAAAAGTAGTCTATGTTAAAAACTATCTAACTTTACCTAGAAAAAGAGACATTTATCATACTTATCAGCCTGGTCAGGTAGGTTTGAAAAAAAAGGCAATACAAATTTAAAACAGTAGCCTAAATTTCATCAAGCATGTAGAAAAACATGCTTTGCATATAGATAAATAAATGTACATATGCTAGGCACGAGTAAAAAAAAAAATATCAAGGAAGACGAAATGAAAAGATGCATATGAGAAGGCGCCAGTAGGGTCAATGATCCCTTTCCAAATCCTTGCCAATTCACCCACCCCCAGCACCCAACAATTATCGCATTACCAACCAAGCTCTACTCTGCCCAGCAATCTCGTATACTCTACCACACACAAACCACTCTAATTTAACTCCATTCCCAAACCTTGTAAAAGTACAGGCCAAACTCAAATCATTCAGTAGAGCAAAAATTCCACGAATGAGCCTTGGGAGTGATAATGTCAGGTCTCGCATTCACGGATCACAACAATGTTGCTGTTGCTACCGCAAGGATAATGATAGTGCTGGATAACTAGAAGTTTAAAGACAAGGGATGCAGAGTATATGACGATACTCTTCAAGTCATGAATCCTCTCCAGGCTTTAATACTGCTGTATACTAAAAGCTCCCTTCAAAGCAGGCGAAGTTTCTGAGATGGAAAATGTAGAGAGAGCTTTCACTGCCTGTATACATTCAAACATCTGAACTACTGGGAATGCGTGAAGTCATTTCAACAGTATTCCTTGTAATGTAGGCAAGAAAAGTACAACTTAATTTACACCTGAAAAATCCTGGAGGGCTTGGTCCTAAACCTGTACATCGGAATCACTCCATGTGAAAGCAAAAAACTTAGCAGAGGGGCGAAACGAGTACACTAAAAGAACTCGTTATATGTCATACGTCCCCGACTTTTCAACGCCCTCTCCCTCTGTGCATAGCATAAAGGAAATTACCAACAAACCTCTGGCTGTCTTCAAGAAGGAAATGGATAAATTCCTTCAATTAGCTTCTGATCATCCGGGCTGTGGTTTGTACACTGGAGTGCATGTTGCCGGCAGTAACAACCTGGTTGATCATGTCTTCATCCTCCAGGATCGCGAGGCATCAGACAAGTTCTTCAGGTAAATCTACGGTAAACACTCGACAGTACAACCTCTTTCCTGAAACCTCCCCTTTTCACACAAAGAAACTTAAAATTCTTACACACAAATGTCAATGGAGAAAGTAACATGGTATATGAAAAAGAATGCGAAAGGCGCAATCCAAATGTAACTGCAATAACAAACAATAGAAATAATCATCATAATATACCCAACAAGGTAGCAATAGGGAGAGATAAGAAAAGCATCAAGTAACACTAGCCATCAAGCAACAATAGAGAATTGATGATTTAGAAGACCAAAAATTGCCCAGAGTGTATGGATAATATATTAAGAGACTACATCAACAAGAGGAGCCAAGCCAATTGTTACACTTGTGTAAATCCCACCACCAAGTGGCAGGAAACAAGGACGCCACTATGATAATGTGCCTAACATTAAAATAATGAAAGTAAATCCCGTTGCTGAGTGTATCGTGCCTTCCACAGGTCCACAAGCTTAACAGGCGTCACAAACTAATGAGATATCATATAACTCGTGTCCATATAGGATGAGGAGGGTTATGTGAATAACAAAATTTAAAAAAAAACGTAGGCACACAACGTTTTACATGTAATGTTAAATTTCCTGGAAATTAGCAACATCACTATCCAGGAAATTAAGAAAGAAACGTGCTACTGGATTTGTACAAGTGACGAGGAATGTTGGGCAACTTACAGATTGCATAGCTAATGAAAGGTTAGTTACACACGTGAAGAGCAGCACATATGAGACAGAGGCGCAGTTGATTAATACATACAGGGTAAACACAAGTACAGAACAATACAGACAAGACAGAGAGCAATGCAAAACAGTGAAATAATAATAATTTGGGATTTTGTTATTCTTGAGTACTTGTTCTTTTAAGAAAATCACAAGCGTTCGCACACCGTCATAATTGTAACAACGATGAAGAAGAAATACTAGAGTTTATACTCAAGAGTGACAATATGAATCAGAACCACAAAGAGATGCGCTTTCAAGTAAGATTTGGAAACATTAACACATGTCTGAACTAGATAGACAAGAAAACTCGTAAAAACTACAATAAACAAAACCGAAGAGGCACAGAAAAGAAGTAATATATAAGAAAATTTGTATCTATGTTAAATGTAAATACTCGGACGCCTGTAAGTGTTCCGACCTGTTAAAGACACTCGTTTTGAAGCGTAGGTATTTTGCCCAAGAGAAGTACAAATCACTACTGATAAGGCAATGTTACAACAGGAGTTGCCAAACTTCCACACGGCAAAGACAGAATATATAATTTTATATCCAGAGGCTGAATGCTTAGCAAAAAAAAAAAATAATAAATAAATGAAAATACGTACACTAGAATTGACCTTAACGAATAATAAAATTATTTCGACAAACTCAAATACAATATACTCCGATGACAAAATTACTGGAGTACATAAACCACTGTACAGGTGGTATTTGAACCCATGGCGAGTGAGTCAAACTCCAGGCCAGTGCGTACGGTACTCGGCCAGCTGGCTACCTAGTTGGATGAATCTTATTGTAGCCAGCTGGCCCAGTGCCTTACGCACTGGCCTAGAGTTTTACGACTCACTTGCCATAGGTTCAAACACCACCCGTTCCGTGGTTTGTTTGCAATCGTCTTATTATGATTTCGTGAGACATTAAAGTACATATAATTAGAAACTTAGGCGGGTGAAATACAGAAATTGCCAATGTAAAGAGATTTCCAGTAAATTTAAGATCAAAAATAAACAAGTTACTATTAGATATTCCCTGGGGAAACTAGTCTGAGCAACCATGCAATAGTGCACAGGTTTAGAACAAAAATGGTGGAGCCCTACCAGGTCTAGTTCAGTAGGACTGTTGAAGTGTTTCTCCATTCTTGTATTATGTTCTAAATACTGCATGGAAAAGCTAAATACAGAAGTATACAAAGTCTGTATAAAATATTTTCCACTGAGACAGACCATCATAAATCGAGAGAAAATGTCGAAGAATGTACAGAAGAAAAAGTTAACAGGTTCCTTGAACACGCGACGATGTCACTGCAAAGTTAAAGCGAAGCTATACCAAGAGATTACTGATAAAGAGAAGAAACTAAAACATTCATACCAGACGCAAGAAACAGAAAGTGAACAAGAAAAAATCCTTAATATTTCTACATGTATGCAAAATTCAAATTAATAACCACCTCTAGAATTGGCTCATTATTCACTCGAGATTCACACTGGATAAAAATATAATAATAATTGGTTATAATCATAATTTTTAAAGGGGTGGACCGGTAAGCTAGCGGAAGGCCTCGGTCAGATGACCAAAAGGTCCAGCTGTGGGTCATCATGTGACTAAGACCCAAGTCAAGAAACACTTGTTCTGTTTCCTGACAAACCTGCTTAACAAAAAAAATAGAAAGACCGGTAGTAATCAAAGTTAACAATACACCAAACGAAAGTAGAGTGGAGGATCTAGATAGTTCTCTGTTGCCTTTCTATGCCCTACAAATCATATATCTGACATAAGCACAAATATCCCAAGAGTTCGAAAAGGAAATATAAAACATACCCATACATGCAGGCAGTACCTAAGCCTGATTCATGGAGTTCCTTACTTGAAAGGAAATGCAAAACACCACTAGCATGGTGACATTGTTCAATTCACTTGTGCTTTCTCGCTTCGAGTACATTTGTGTGTTGATAGCTTCGTTCAAAGCAAGAAAGATATCCGAGCTGGAAAGTATAGTGATTGATTACAGTTCTCAGGGTCTACTTGGAATATCTCCCGAGGGTCAATGCCCCAGGGGCCCGGTCCCAGACCAGGCCACCCGGTGGATGGTCTGATCACTCAGGATGCGCTGCCCCCACGAAATCCAAGGTAAGCATCACAGTCCTGCTGATCAGGCACCGACAGTTCCTTCTTGAAACTAGCCAGTAGTCTGGTGGTATTTAAAATTACAGGGAATGCCTCAAAATTCTATAAATTTAGTCTCAGGAGCAGATAAGACGATTCCTCATAATATATACGTAGAAGATGCTATAGGGCCTGGTCCCAGATTTATAACACACTGAAGTGAGAGAGATGGGAGAAAAAGTAAGAGAGGCCCTGTGAAAAGTAAGGGCGCCACGGACACTGAGAAATAGCTATGCCAACGTCCGTGGTCCACGACTCTTCAACTTGCTACCAGCTGATATCAGAAATATTGCCAAAACGAACCGTGGAATTTTTCAAGAGGAAAACGGCTCTCTACCTTTGCCAGAATAACTGAGCTATGATGAATGTGTGGGCCAGAGGGCCGCCAGCAACAACATCCTGGTTGAACTGGCCTAGCTCTGGGCCAGGATGCAAAGGTACACAAACTCTCAAAACCGATCACAGGTATATCATAGGCTTATTGCCCCACATATCCATCACAGCTCACATTTTGCGGAGGTACTGGTTCAGTTTCCACTTGAAAATTTCTACCTTGTTCTGACATTATTTCTGATACAGTTAGTAGCAGGCTGAATAGTCTTTAACAATGAATGGTAACAATGCTCTCTTATTGTGTCTTTTGTGCCTGTTTTACACTGGGTCTATTTTACACTTCCTCCCGAATCTTTCACTCCAGTACACTGTTATGGTATTGTGTAGGTCTGGGACTATGTTCGCAAATATCTTCTATGTATATATTAACAAGTATATCTCTCCTCTTTGCTGCATAGGTGTACATTTAAAGTACTTTTAGGTACTCCTATTCGATTAAATGCTGTACGGACTCTTATGTAAGCAGCAAACACTGTTGGTATCTTTTCCAGTCTTGACGTCTCTCCTGCTTTAACGAAGCTCTCAACACCCAACAATATTTTCAACGAGAACATTTTTTTTTCTTGTTTTGAAAGCTCTCATTACCCACCCAGTCATTTTTTCTTAATTTGCATCACTGTTTTAAAGTGTTCTCTAAATAGGTCATTTGACATCATTATACTTAGGTCTTTCACATGCTCCTTTCGTTCTATGAAATGATCTCTTGTGTCTTGCAAGTGGTGCTCATTTTGAGTTCTTCGTTCTTTTCATATCTGAGAACTTAGAGCTTGTAGCCACTGTCCATCATGTTATTTTATAATGCCCATTGGACGACTTTCCTTACAATTTTTCCAAGCTGAGAGAGCTTTCATGTCTTGGTATCGTCTACAAAGGGCGATATAAAGCAGTGGTTTGTGTTTTTTTCTGAGAATTCAAAACTGTAATGGCTCTAGGACTGTGCTTCTACGTACTCAACTTTTTACTTTCCTAAGGCATGATTTTGCTTTGGTTACTACTACCCTATTTTGCTAGCAAGAAATTTTAATATCTATTTTCCCACTTTCCAGTTAAACCTACTATTTCCTAAGCTATCTCACTTCACACCAAGTCCATGTAAACCACATCTGCGATCTGGTTTTCTTGCAAATCCTCCGAAATACCCTCATAATAATTCGGTAGCTCTGACAAGCATGATCTTCCTGCTCTAAAACCATGTTCAACTGGCTTGCTTCTGTATCCAGCTTCTCCATACGCTGGCATAGGTTAAAAGTAGTACTCAGGTCAGTCTCCCAGGGAATGTCTGATAGTTCTTTATTTTGTCCCAGTCAATTCTGTGATTGGTGAAGTTAAATTTACTGGACATCCTTTCGCGTTGCCTATTTTTTAGGCTCTCTACATATAGATTCACGTATTTTTTGTTTCAATGTTATGACGGAGTATCCTTCTGATTAGTTTCTCGCTCTGGTGCATTTCCAGTAGGTTCTGTTACCTGTTAGCTCAAGGTAAAGCTGTCACAGAACCCCAATAGCTGACTAGTACGGGTATTAGGCTAACGTTGCCAGCAGTAAACACACTGGACAAGAGAAAACGCGCCATGGACAAAACGCGAGTGCAAGAGGGGGCGAGCACCCCCTCCGCCCCCTTCTGCCTGCTCACAGGGCCCACAATCGATATCAATAAGCCATGAGGAGGTGCGGCCCACACACTTAGAAGCCAACCCTTGTATTCCTACGCAGAATGTATTCTCATTGTGTATGCTTGTATTCCCAGTGTGTATATTTGTATTCCCTTACAATGTATACACCTTTACCTTGGATACAACTCTGGTGAGTTTCGAGTTTTCCTATTCCGGGCACTCGACCCTGGCCCAGGCTTGTCTGGTGTTCGGTCAACCAGGCTGTTGTTGCTGGCGGCTCGTTGGCCCACATACCCGTCACAGCCTAGTGGATGTGGCACTTAGTAGAGGTAGTATACTGCAGTGTAGTAAGTATACTGTTGTGTAAAAATATACTATGACGTAGGAAGTATTCTGTGGCATTAGTATCCTGTGAAGTACGACGTATACTGTGGTGTATGAAGTATACACAAATAACCCATACAGATGAGAGGGGAGCTTACGACGACGTTTCGGTCGGGTTATTTGTGTATTGTTCTAGTCACGGTATTGTACATTTTTGTTATGTTTGAAGTATACTTTGGTGGTGTATGAAGTATATGGTGGTGTATGAAGTATACTGTAGTGTAAGAGGTGTACTGTGTATTAAGTATAGTGTGGGTGTATTGAGTATAGTGTGGGTGTACTGAGTATAGTGTGGGTGTACTGAGTATGGTGTGGGTGTACTGAGTATAGTGTGAGTGTACTGAGTATAGTGTGAGTGTACTGAGTATGGTGTGGGTGTACTGAGTATAGTGTGAGTGTACTGAGTATAGTGTGAGTGTACTGAGTATAGTGTGGGTGTACTGAGTATAGTGTGGGTGTACTGAGTATAGTGTGGGTGTACTGAGTATAGTGTGGGTGTACTGAGTATGGTGTGGGTGTACTGAGTATGGTGTGGGTGTACTAAGTATGGTGTGGGTGTACTGAGTATAGTGTGGGTGTACTGAGTATAGTGTGGGTGTACTGAGTATAGTGTGGGTGTACTGAGTATAGTGTGGGTGTACTGAGTATAGTGTGGGTGTACTGAGTATAGTGTGGGTGTACTGAGTATGGTGTGGGTGTACTGAGTATAGTGTGAGTGTACTGAGTATAGTGTGGGTGTACTGAGTATAATGTGAGTGTACTGAGTATAATGTGAGTGTACTGAGTATAGTGTGGGTGTACTGAGTATAGTGTGGGTGTACTGAGTATAGTGTGGGTGTACTGAGTATAGTGTGGGTGTACTGAGTATAGTGTGGGTGTACTGAGTATAATGTGAGTGTACTGAGTATAGTGTGGGTGTACTGAGTATAGTGTGGGTGTACTGAGTATAGTGTGGGTGTACTAGGTATAGTGTGGGTGTACTGAGTATAGTGTGGGTGTACTGAGTATAATGTGAGTGTACTGAGTATAGTGTGAGTGTACTGAGTATAGTGTGAGTGTACTGAGTATAGTGTAGGTGTACTGAGTATAGTGTAGGTGTAATGAGTATAGTGTGAGTGTACTGAGTATAGTGTGAGTGTACTGAATATAGTGTGGGTATACTGAGTATAGTGTGGGTGTACTGAGTATAGTGTGAGTGTACTGAGTATAGTGCGGGTGTACTGAGTATAGTGTGGGTGTACTGAGTATAGTGTGAGTGTACTGAGTATAGTGTGGGTGTACCGAGTATAGTGCGGGTGTACTGAGTATAGTGTGAGTGTACCGAGTATAGTGTGGGTGTACTGAGTATAGTGTGAGTGTACTGAGTATAGTGTGCGTGTACTGAGTAGTGTGAGCGTACTGAGTATAGTGCGGGTGTACTGAGTATAGTGTGGGTGTACTGAGTATAGTGTGGGTGTACTGAGTATAGTGCAGCCAGCAGCAACAGCCTGGTTGATCAGGCTCTGATCCACCAGGAGGCCTGGTCACAGACCGGGCCGCGGGGGCGTTGACCCCCGGAACTCTCTCCAGGTAAACTCCAGGTAAATAGTGTGGGTGTACTGAGTATAGTGTGAGTGTACTGAGTATAGTGTGGGTGTACTGAGTATAGTGTGGGTGTACTGAGTATAGCGTGAGTGTACTGAGTATAGTGTGAGTGTACTGAGTATAGTGTGAGTGTACTGAGTACAGTGTGGGTGTACTGAGTATAGTGTGGGTGTACTGAGTATAGTGAGTGTACTGAGTATAGTGTGAGTGTACTGAGTATAGTGTGAGTGTATTGAGTATAGTGTGAGTGTACTGAGTATAGTGTGAGTGTACTGAGTATAGTGTGAGTGTACTGAGTACAGTGTGGGTGTACTGAGTATAGTGTGGGTGTATAAAGTGTACCGTGTGGACCAGTGGAAGGTTTCTTACTCTTACCAAAGCTTATTTTCTCTACCTCTGGGACCGAGCACTGTCAGCATGGGAACGCTGTCAGATGATTTTCTTAAATCAAGTGGAGTTAGGGTAATGTAAATTTTGGAGATTCTGACAAAGTTTTGTATCTCATTCCTCTGGACTGAGCAACATCTGACTTTCAACCTTCCAGGCTCTGCCCAACTTATTCTTGAAGCTGTCAACCACCATTTCAACCACCACTTCAACCACCACTTCAACCACCCTCAGACTGAAGAAATACTTTTCGACGTCATTATTGTTCGTGTGTGTCTTATATTTACAATCTTGGCTCTATGTCTCTGGTACTCTTCTCTAAAAATAATTTTCTGTGTATCCTTTCTACGCCTATTAGGGTTTTATATACTTCGTAATTACGTTTTATTACTTTCTTTCCTCTCCTCCAGAAACGTCAAAAACAGCTTCTCGGTTCTCTCCATATATTACATTCTTCTGAGAACTGTGGAAAAGGATAAAAAAAACTACCACTCTTGGAGTAAGTGATTCAAAGAACAGACAGTTAATCCAACTTTCCTGTATATAGGAAGGCCATTAATTCCAAAGGCTTTAAAAACTCTTAATATGAATCTACTGAGACATTTCTTAGCTTTGTGCATGTTTGATCAGGTGTGTGTTCCACGCTGGGGCTACACAGTCCATGATGAGTGTCACCTACATCGTGTGCGGTGTCTATAATGACTAGGTTTAACTACATATTACCAGTAGGTAATTCTAGGGGCCACTGCCCCGCGGTTCGGTCCTAGAACAGGCCTCGTTATATTATTCACAAAAATTACTAAATCAGCATGGGTCACTCAGCGCTCTCTAACCTTCACCTGTTGTCGTACTCTCCACTTATTTTTCCCAAGGAACATTATTTAAAAAGAATCATAGCTATCTCATTCATTTCAAACTACAATTTAACAATATAAATCCCTGGTGATTCATATTTTGGCATTATACACACAGGAAAAACATTATCTTAGGTTTGCCTGTACCAAGGTACACACTTATGAGGCAGTATTCTTGGCTATAAAGGTCAAGTGTGAGGAGTAAGGCGATGTTAAAGATGATACTTTCATAGCTAAATCCTGGAGGCACACATCAACTCTATTACGGACTAGCAAATATTAAGAAATGCCTTCAGAGGTTACAGTAAGGAATCCTTAACATTATACACAACATAGATTAGGCCCAACTTAAGAGTGAGCAACACCACTATGGAACCCACACCACTGGCTCAATCACCTTCATATGTTTCAAGGTCCTAAGGTAGGGAATTAGATTAATCACAGGACTGAATATGAAGCGCCAGAACGGAGACCTCACTCTGTTAAGCATGTTATCTGAGGCATTAAACATCCTATGAAGACGGTGTCTAGGCAGAGGCATCATATCATATGCTTTAAAACCCAGTGATATACCAACACTCAGTATAACAATCTAGGCCAAGAGCGCTGAAGTCACACCCTATGAGATTTTGTTTATTTTATCGAGAAGTAAGACTGCTAAACACATTCAAACAACATTACAAAACTCAGAATATAGGTTTAGAAGATGACTCTCCCGCCCTTCCTAACTGCTAGATCACTATATGCTTCTCATACACTGAATGACACGGATAATGCAAATTTTGCGACACCTTTTGACAGACGTGTTCATTGTGCATCAGTTCACAAAATAAGTTCAAAAGGAATAAACGGAAATCAGGTCTTCCATTTTCCCAAAAATAGATCCTAAGATTAATAAACAGCAATGTAAAAGAGACAGAGTGAAAGACAATGTAATCACACCAAATTACATATCACCAACGAAGACAAAGAAAGAAATGGTAAAACCTTAGCAGACGATATTAGAATCCACACGAGTGACATCCATCGAGGACACCACAAACCAGGTCTTCCAGAGGTCACAGAAAAAGTGATAGTTAACGAGGCCAAATTTCAACTACTCAGTTATTAAAAAAATAGAAAAATATAAACTGGAATATGGTACGATAACTGATTAAACCATCCAATATAATAGATATGGAATGTCAAGGTCCTAAGAACAGAACACATCGGAATTTAGTGTTACTACCAACTGTAAGGAAAAAGACCTACCAGGTAGGTACGTAGATAACAAAAACTTTCAAAGCAAGAAATGGCAAGTGAATAATGATATTTCTAAAGCACCAGTACGCTCTATATAAGAAGTATACATCTATAGATCTAGTGGTTATAATTATAACCATATTTTTTTAAAGGGGTGGAGGGGTAAGCCAGCGGAAAGCCTTGGTCAGATGACCAAAAGCTCCAGTTGCGAATTATCATATGACTACAGACCAGCGTCAGGAAACACTTGTCCTGTTTCCCGACAAACCTTACCTAACCTACATTCTATGACTGCTTCAGTTAAGACAGGTGACACTGCCGATCTCCAGGATATTCAGAGAAATTCCGCTGCCAGCATAAATTTAATCAAACACCTAAATTACTGAGCACGTCCAAAATCCTTCAAATATAAACTTCCTATAATGCTGACGAAAAAGATGTATACTACTGTACTTACAAATGTATGGGAGGGACTGGTTCTAAATCAGCACACTAAAATTGAACATCAAAATGGTATACAATACCGACAGGTTGTTAGGTAAGACACATATGCAACAGTTAGACAACTTTATTCCGAAACGTTTCGCCTACACAGTAGGCTTCTTCAGTCGAATACTGAAGAAGCCTACTGTGTAGGCGAAACGTTTCGGAAAAAAGTTGTCTAACTGTTGCATATGTGTCTTACCTAACACACTAAAATTATTCTTTAGGAGAGTGGGAGGCACAGAACACTGCGAGGTATCACTAATGAAAATCATGGGTGTACGTTAAGGCAGAGCTTTACAACCAGGTTGACAAAGGAAAGACTCAGGGGTGACCAGAGTGACTCCTGGCTGACCCGGGGGTGATCCTAGCTGACCCGGGGGTGACCTGGTTGACTGGGATGACTCCTGGCTGACCCGGGGGTGATCCTGGCTGACGCGGGGGTGACCTGGTTGACTGGGATAACTCCTGGCTGACCCGGGGGTGATCCTGGCTGACGCGGGGGTGACCTGGTTGACTGGGATGACTCCTGGCTGACCCGGGGGTGATCCTGGCTGACGCGGGGGTGACCTGGTTGACTGGGATGACTCCTGGCTGACCCGGGGGTGATCCTGGCTGACGCGGGGGTGACCTGGTTGACTGGGATGACTCCTGGCTGACCCGGGGGTGATCCTGGCTGACGCGGGGGTGACCTGGTTGACTGGGATGACTCCTGGCTGACCCGGGGGTGATCCTGGCTGACGCGGGGGTGACCTGGTTGACTGGGATGACTCCTGGCTGACCCGGGGGTGATCCTGGCTGACGCGGGGGTGACCTGGTTGACTGGGACGACTCCTGGCTGGCGAGCACATACTGTCTTAAAAAAGGATTTTCAATCCTTGTCAATGTCAAAACGAAAATAAAAAAAAATGAAATGCCTCTTGCAGGTGGAGATATTAATGATGGTGATAACGAAGCAGACATCACTCCTCCTCGGCATAAACTTACATGTGAAACACAACGACAAAAATAAATGAAACTGACTAAAGACTGTTGTGTCAACTGAAGGGTGGATTACACCAGTATTAAACATGATTTCTTCTAACTTGATGCCAGTTACAATTACTGTCAATATAATTCAAATCATTAATAAATTAAATAAGTTAATCACTTGTGATTATTCCTACTCCGCTTTTAAGTAAAATGTACGTACGTACGTGTGTGTGTGTGTGTGTGTGTGTGTGTGTGTGTGTGTGTGTGTGTGTGTGTGTGTGTGTGTGTGTGTGTGTGTGTGTGTGTGTGTGCGCGCGCGCGCACACACACACACACACACACTCCCACCTACCTACTTCTGATGAGCCTCGATTTTTTTTCTACTCCCAGAGCCCGGCCTTGGGCCAGGCTCGTCTGGTAGGCTTTGTGTCATGCAAATGTTGTTCTCACCCTCAATGCATTTTCAACACGTTTAAAAAATATTCATTAACATATAAATGGGATAAGTAGAGGGAGAATACAAACAGCTCCCCGGAGATACCTCAAGATTTTCGTCTTGAAATATTCGCTTCTCCGAGGATTACAAAATTATCTAAACAGATTTCAACCATTGTTATGAAGGTAGCTAAAATCTTGACAAGTGCAATGAAAACAGGAGGGCGAAAGAAGACTATGCACGAAATATAACCCGAGGTCAAGGATCTGGGAGCTAACATCACACCAAGGGTATCACCAGAAATACATATCGAGTGTATAAGAAGTGACATGTGCAAAACTAGTTAACCTAAGAATTGTTTTCAAGTATCTTAACGAAGATTCGTTGACGACATTATACATAATTTACGTAAGGCCAATCTTGAGCTCGGCCATAGGCCAGGCTCGTCTGGTGCTAGCCTCGTCAGCCAGGCTGTTGCTGCCGGTGGCTGGCAGCCCTACATATCCATCACAGCCTGGTTGATCTGGCATCTGGTGAAGATACTTGAACAAGTTGTCTCTTGAAGACTTCTACACTTTTCCCAGCAGTGTTTCAGATATCTTCTGATAAGATGTTAAATAATCTGGGCCCACGGATATTGATACAGTGTTCCCTTTCTATGCCCACCGCATCCCTGCTTTTCACTGGGTTTATTTTGCACTTCCTTCTATACCTCTCGCTCCAGTATGTTGTTATGGCAGTGTGCAAATTTGGAACCAGGCCCTCGAGTACTTTCCAGGTACATATTATCACGCATCTCTCTTCTCCGCTCCAGTGAGTACATATTTAAGACTAAGGCGTTCCCAGGATTGTCAGCCTGGCCCCCACTACCTGTGATATACCTGTGGCCGGCTTCAAGGATCTTCCTATTCCCGCAGCCCATTCTGGGGTCAGGCCAGGGCTGTCAGCCTGATTCCACCCCACCATTCTCCAGAATTGTCAGCCTGGCCCCCCCTCCCCATAAACCCCCCTCCCACCAGGACTGTCAGCCTGGACCCACCATCGCAGCTGGCGTCTTGCAGACTCGGGGACCACCTATTGATTTTACAATTACGCAGGACACAAATCTCTTCAGAATTGTTTAAACCGCTCAGAGAACCAGAAGTAGTGTGTTGGAGTTTTGATGGTGTGGCGTGATGTGGTTGTGATGATGTGGCTGTGGCGATGTGGCTGCAGTGATGGTGTGGCTGTAGTGATAGCGTGGCTCTGGTGGTGTGACTGGCGATGGTGTGGTTATAGTGTGCTGCTGACTAGTAGTGTAGTGTATGTGTGTGTGAAATTCACTGTACTTACCTTGAGATATGAATGCGAGGGTCGAGCCCTGGTTCTTGGCTCCTGTGTTCAGTAACTGACGTGCCTCACTCCCTGCCCTTTTGGCCTAATTTATATCTTTACCTATATACCTCTGACGAGTTTCGAGTTTTTCTACTGCCGAAGCCCGGCCTTGGGTCAGGCTCGTCTGGTGGTTGCCTGGTAAACCAGACTGTTGCTGCTGGCGGCCCTCTGGCCCACACAGCCTGGTTGATCTGGCACCTGGTAAAGATACTTGTCGAGTTTCCTCTTTGAAGATTTCTACACTTGCTCCAGCAGTGTTTCTGATATCTTCTGGTAAGATGATAAATACTCTGGGACCACGGATGTTGATAAGTTCTCTTACTGTGCCCAATGCGCTCTCGGCTTTTCACAGGGTTTTATTTTACAATTCCTCCCATTTCTCTCACTCCAACATATTGTGCCAGTGTGGAGATTTGGGATTAGGCCCTCAAGTATTTTCCACGTATATATGATCATGTATCTCTTTCTCTCCTCCGCTCCAGCGAGTACATATTTAGGACTGATGCATTCCCAGTAATGTTAATGCTTTATTGATTACGTAGAACGTAAATGTTCTATATCTGTTCCAGCTCTATCTTCCCTGCCCTAAATGGAGCCATCAACACTGGAAAATAATCTAAAGGAGAAATGTCACCAATGGCACTATTTCCCTTGCTTTGAAAGTTTTCATTATCCACCCCCGTCATTTTTTCTGGGTATCGTGACATTTGCCTTGTGTTCTTTGCAAGAAAGGACAGCCGACATAATTACTCCCAGATCTCTATATTTCTTTTATGCTATTTGATGATCATCTTGGGTTTTGCATATAATCTCCCCTTTAAGTTATTTTATTTCCATATCTAAGCAGTTAGAACTTATCACCACTGAGAGTCATGTTCTTCTCCATTTATTCTACATTTTTCAGTGTCTTATACAAAAGTAAACTTTGTTTATTTTGATATCAACCGCAAATGATAATACAAAACTATGGAGAGTATTTTTACCTACGTCTGCTGTGAGGGTGAGAAATAGTACAGGGCAGTGCCTTAAGTCCTCTTTCAAACATCTACACTTGTTTCACCAATATTTATGGTATGTGATAGTGTGAGGCTGAACAGTCGGGGACCAAGCATGTTGACTGTGCCCATGGTGGCCCTGCTTTTCGTTGGGTTTATTTTTCACGTCCTTCTCTAATCTTTCACTCCGGTAACAATGCATAGCGCGCGCGCGCACGCACACACACACACACACACACACACACACACACACACACACACACACACACACGCACACGCACACGCACACGCGCACACGCGCACACGCACACGCACGCACGCACGCACACGCGCGCACATACACACGCGCGAACGCACACACGCACACACAGGCAACAGGATTCATACATAGCTTTAAGAAGAGGTACGATAAAGCTCTTGGAGCAGGGAGACAGGTGGACCTAGTAATGATCAGCGAAGAGGCGAGGCAAGGAGCTATGAATCGACCCGTACAACCACAAATAGGCGAGTACACACACACTGGTTTATATCTTCTCGTTTCCACCAAGTACACCCCAAGTACTTTAAAACATTCCCAGAAATTCAGATGTTTTATTTACAATACGAGCGGTAAACCATCTCTGTACATTTTCCAGCTCCTAGATCTCGCCTTCCTTGTAATTAGCTAAACCCAACACAATATTCTAGACGCACTTACGACTTCACACAGATACCAGTAAATACAATATTTAGGCAGGTTTTTCCGTTCCTAAAACAGTGCTGATTTTCTTTGATAATTTCTACTCACTCAAAGTGCTCCACATCCTCTTCCTCACAATCTCCTCCATAACTTCTGATATCATACAAGTCAGTGATACTGTAGTTCAGGGCTTCCTATCTCTTAGTTTTTTAATATGGAAATAAAAGAAATTTCTAGCGACTGAAGCGTCTTTAGTGAGGTGAAGATCCTTGCTACATTTCTCCTTCCAGCGGCCAGGGAAGCATGTTGTCAGGTCCCGCGACTTCAGTTGTCTCCAATTCTGCATAGTTTTCGAATCTCCAATGTTATTTGTAAAGTTTTTAGGTGCTGATAATGTGTTGTACAACTGCTACTCACAGGTACAGTTAGTGCACTAGTTCACAGGTTGGAGACAAGTGTGCTAGGACTATCTTTACCTTTCAAGAGTTTCCAGAGTTTTGCTACTCCGGCAACATGGCCCTTGGCCAGGCTTGTCTGGTGCTTGCCTCATCAACCAGGCTGCCACCTTTGGGTGACTGTTAACCCGAGTGTAACCCAGTTTCTCCAGAAACACTAACAGTGTCATCAAAGCAGTAAAAAGAAAAAAGACAGGTTTCATAGCAGGAACCTCTGAGAACAATTTATGACAAACCAGTGATGATAATCCTTAAGGCACTTGTTCTCTCTAGCCAAAAATGTTGGTGCACAAGGACACTCCCTTCTTTGAGAACAGACGAAATGACGCATCCGGAGATTACAGATGAGTTCCAAAAGTCTTCCTATTCCCGGAGCCCGGCCATGGGCCAGGCACGTCTGGTGCTAGCCTGATCAACTCGGCTGTTCCTGCTGGTGGCCTGCTGCCCCACATATCCATCACAGCTTCCTTGATCTCGCACCCGTACAAATTTGAATACTTAAATTACTGGAAATGCCTACCTGGAGGTCGTTCCGAAGATCAACGCCCCCGCGGCCCAGTCCTTGACCAGGCCTCCCGGTGTATCAGGGCTTGATCAACCAAGCTGTTACTTCTAGCCGTACTCAGTCCAACGTATGAACTACATCCCGGCTGATCGGGCTGTATTTCACACGTTTAAAAAAAATTCTAGATTATGGAGTTTGGGATTTTCATAAAGCTGGTTATTAGCCTTTTTAATGCCCTGTCAACGATATTTTGTATGACATTGGTGGTATTGACATGATTTCTTTTTTCTTGCCAGTGTGCTACTGCCTTAGTGAAGCGGGGCTGTGTCCGACATTTTTCGAACCTCTAGAGTTTCATTTAAATCTAAACACTGAGCGCCCTTGCTAGAGGTATTTAACACCGGTTTTATAAATACGAAATGCTAGAAATTTGACTCTGGCGTTGAGTGCCGGGTCAGGTGGCAGTTCAGGTGTTTGGGTCAGGTGGCAGTTCAGGTGTTTGGGTCAGGTGGCAGTTCAGGTGTTTGGGTCAGGTGGCAGTTCAGGTGTTTGGGTCAGGTGGCAGTTCAGGTGTTTGGGTCAGATGGTAGTTCAGGTGTTTGGGTCAGGTGGTAGTTCAGGTGTTTGGGCCAGGTGGCAGTTCAGGTGTTTGGGCCAGGTGGCAGTTCAGGTGTTTGGGCCAGGTGGCAGTTCAGGTGTTTGGGCCAGGTGGCAGTTCAGGTGTTTGGGTCAGGTGGCAGTTCAGGTGTTTGGGCCAGGTGGCAGTTCAGGTGTTTGGGCCAGGTGGCAGTTCAGGTGTTTGGGTCAGGTGGCAGTTCAGGTGTTTGGGCCAGGTGGCAGTTCAGGTGTTTGGGTCAGGTGGCAGTTCAGGTGTTTGGGCCAGGTGGCAGTTCAGGTGTTTGGGCCAGGTGGCAGTTCAGGTGTTTGGGCCAAATGGCAGTTCAGGTGTTTGAGTCAGGTGGCAGTTCAGGTGGTTTCAAGCAAGTAGCCATGTAGCTGGTTAATAGTAGTCAATGTAGTAGTAATAACTGTAGTAGTACCACTACTAGGAGAGCAGTAATCGTAGTAGTGTAGGAGGGAAGGGTGGGTGGGTGGGTGAGGCAGGCAGAGCAGCTGGGAGGCTGTGGAAGGCAGACGTCACGGCTCCTTAACACACCACGGACTCTCACCTTTAGCTCACCCGACACCCATTCTCCCACTCACACTTCTTGTACCACCATCTCCTTGACGGCTTCCACTCATGCTCTCCCCAGCTCTCTTTCTCTTTCACCCCCCTCCCTCCCTCCCCCTCTTTCTCTCTCTCTCCCTCTCGGTGCTCAAGTGTGATTCTGGCTAACTGCTTATTTTACAGTCTTCCAGTGGACCACTCACACACCATATAATGCAGAATAAGCTACAAAAGAATGGAAATCTTTAGGTGTAGATCTTTCGTATTTTCGTGCGTCGTCAGGAGCTATGCAATGCTGCAAGACAGGAGAGGAAATTCTCTGAGGCAACGAAGAAGGTATCATTGGTAACCCATGTCACTCAGTGACATGGGTTACCACTCAATCTGGGGAAAGGAGGCGCAGGCAGGATTTCAATCTGAGTTAAAGAGGTGCACCCAGGATTGTAATCTGAGGAAGGGGGGGGTTGCTTAAAAATTATATGAAAAAATAAAATAAATTATTCTTAAAACAGTATGTGAAATTTCTTAATACAGTGAAATTTAACCATTAATCGAAAATAAAATTATTCGTATCCAGGAGGCAATTTGCCTTCCCTTCCCTGGTGGCTGCGCCATTGGTGGTGACATTAGTAATCATAGAGTAAAACTCGCATTTATAAAGCAACCTGTTCATGGAGCGGGCCGCGGGGGCGCCGACCCCTGGAACACTCAGACTCCAGGTAGCTGGCAGACTGTTTAGTTTGTAATGTGTTGTATTTAGTAAAATTGGATACATCAGCAGTGTGCTGCTACCCTATTCTATATATATTTCCTTGTCATTTTCTATCACCGCAGGTTGGGGGTCAGAGTGCTGAAATATGTCAGCCTGAGCTGGGAGACGTCAGTAAGTCAAAGAGGATATCGTCAAATATTTCATTAAGAGTTCATCAGCTACGACAGCTTTAAAGGCTTCATATCAGCAGGGCTAAAGTCACCATTACTTTGGAATTACCATCTCAGGATAGCCTATCCAACGCAGAGGAGAAATGGAATTTACTGGAGACATCTCCATCATCTCAAAACAGAAGCAAGAGAAATTATTGATAAGAGATAGAGGTGGTGGGGGAGTGCAGAAGCCCAACTGTCAATTATATTTAACTCAATATGGATCATATACCGTATTTTCCGGCGTATAAGGCGCGTTTTTTTCCCACAAGTCTTGAAAAATCACACAGCGCTTTATATGCTAAAGATCAGGGTCAAGGGTAGGCTTTGTGTTACAGTTTGGCAGTTATTTACTAACGTTACGTTACAACTACTTAGAAACATCGCCTTTTATGACTCATATAAACGTGCGCCTTATATGCCGGAAAATGTGGCAAGTCTTGTCTGAAGAAGGAAGGTGAGATGCAGCCATGCTAGTGGATTCTTGTGTAGATCCATCAGTGTATATAATGTTTGATGTTTGCTAATTATACACTCCGAGGAAGCTTGGCTTCACGGCAGGATGCTCCTGCCTTTCATTACTCAATAACTGTAATATGGTCAATGGAAGAACTGGAAGAATGCAGAGATGATATACAAAGACTGATGATGTTAACATCATACGCGATCGAGGCATTGTAGTAGAAACTGCTTACGACAGGAATGAGTAAAAGTGAGCAGATGCATGGATCCAAATGGCGTCTTGCCACAATATTGAAGAAACGACACACTGCAGAATAAGCACTTATTACGACGTTTCGCTCCGTCGAGAGTTTTATCATAAAGCTTGTATTGTAACTCTTCTTGGTAGACACATGATCTTCCTAACAAACCAGACACAAGCAGTAATATCCAACGAGTAAAATCACCTTACAAATATATCACATTCGACACAAAAGACATAAATAATGACATGGTATCATTGTTCGCAGGCAACTTAACAATCTGAGCCACCGGGGACAGTAAGTTACCATGGATGCTTTTCATACAAATTCAAGAATTGTCTGCGAAAGATGATATAGGTCTATGATTTGTATCGCAGAGTATTGTGGATTTGTGACAGAGAATTGTGGTGGAGCAGTGTGCTCTACAGTTGTATATTAATAAAAGACTGAGGTAACAAGCATGGAGGTATCCTGTAGCTCCGTTGGAGGTGCACTCAGCTCGCACAGTGAGGTCCGTGGTGCGATCCCCGGTACGGGTGGAAACATTGAGCGTTTTTCCTTAAGACACCTGCTGTCCCTGTTCACCTAGCAGTAAATAGGTACTTGCGTGTTAATCGACTGGTGTGGGTCGCATCCTGGGGACAAAATTAACCTAACTTGCCCGAAATGCTCTGCATAACCATTGGCTTTCTATATAGTAGTATGTCACTGATGTCAACTAGGCCTGTTGTATCATATAGAAATAAAATTATTATAATTATAATAAGTAATTATTATTATTATTATTATAAGAGCAGCAGAGCAGTAAGTACGTGACCCGGTGGCAGAAATGATGACCCCCAACACACACACACACACACACACACACACACACAAACACCTGAGGAAGAAGGGTAGTTGGCATGTTACTACTTATTTACTACATTGGCATGGCGCTCCTATCAATCTCTTTGTCTCTGTACCTCCCTCCCTCTTTCTCTCGTCCCTTAAGGGTGGATGTGTCCGCCTAATATGATGGTGGCTCCTCCAAGGTGAGGGAGGGAGGGTGAGTGTGTGTACTCACCTATTTGTGGTTGCAGGGGTCGATACATGCTCCTGGCCCTGCCCCGCCTGTGTGTGTGTGTGTGTGTGTGTGTGTGTGTGTGTGTGTGTGTGTGTGTGTGTGTGTGTGTGTGTGTGTGTGTGTGTGTGTGTAATATGGACTCCATATTAGGCAGATACACACACATCCTAGACGGGTCACCACCATATTAGATACACACAGAGGAGCTATGACTTGACCCCTGCAACCATACATAGGTGAATACACACACACACATACACACACACACACACACACACACACATACACACACACACACACACACACACACACACACACACACACACACACACACACGTGCTGGATGAAATACACACAACCGAGTAGGAGGTGAAGAAGCTGCTATGTGAACTTGATACGTCAAAGGCGGTGGGACCAGACAGCATCTCTCCGTGGGTCCTTAGAGAGGGAGCAGAAATGCTGTGTGTGCCACTAACAAAAACCTTCAACACATCCATTGAAACTGGGTAACTACCTGAGGTATGAAAGATGGCAAATGTAATCCCAATTTTTAAGGAAGGAGAAAGACACGAGACATTAAACTACAGACCTGTGTCACTGACGTGTATAGTATGCAAAGTCATGGAGATCATTAGGAGGAGTGGTGGAGCACCTAGAAAGACACAGGCTTATAAACGACAACCAGCACGGTTTCAGGGAAGGAAAATCCTGTGTCACAAACCTACTGGAGTTTTATGACAAGGTAAAAAAAGACACGAGAGAGAGGGATGGATAGACAGCATTTTCTTGGAAGGCCTTCGACACAGTTCCTCACAAGAGGTTAATGCAAAAGCTAGAGGATCAGGCATGCATAACAGGAAAGGCATTTCAATGGATCAGAGAATATCTGACAGGGAGGCAACGAGTCATGGTACGTGACGAGGGGTCTGAGTGGGCGCCTGTAACGCGCGGGGTTCCACAGGGGTCATTCCTAGGACCTGTGCTGTTTTTGATATATGTGAATGACATAACAGAAGGGATAGACTCAGAAGTGCCCCTGTTCGTAGATGATGTGAAGTTAATGAGAAGAATTAAATCGGTCGAGGATCAGGCAGGACTACAAAGAGACCTGGACATGTTACAAGCCTGGTCCAACAACTGGCTCCCTGAATTTAACCCCGCCAAATGCAATGTCATGAAGATCGGGGAAGGGCAAAGAAGATCGCAGAGGCGCACATCAATCAGATAACTGCTGCAGCATAAGGGCGTCTGGCAAACCTGAGAATAGCGTTCCGATACCCCAGTAAAGAATCGTTCGAGACTCTGTACACCGTGTACGTCAGGCCCATACTGGAGTATGCAGCACCAGTTTGTAGTCCACACCTGGTCAAGCACGTCAAGAAATTAGAGAAAGTGCAAAGGTTTGCAACAAGACTAGTCCCAGAGCTAAGGGGATTGTCCTACGAAGAAAGATTAAGGGAAATCGGCCTGACGACACTGGAGGACAGGAGGGTCAAGGGAGACATGATAATGACATATAAAATACTGCGAGGAATTGACAAGGTGGACAAAGACAGGATGTTTCAGAGATGGAACACAGAAACAAGGGGTCACAATTGGAAGTTGAAGTATTTCTTCAGTCATAGAGTTGTCAGGAAGTGGAATAGCCTAACAAGTGACGTAGTGGAGGCAGGAACCATACATAGCTCTAAGACGAGGTTTGATAAAGCTCATGGAGCAGGAAGAGAGAGGACCTAGTAGCAATCAGTGAAGAGGCGAGGCCAGGAGCTATGAATAGACCCCTGCAACCACAAATAGGCGAGTACAAATAGGTGAGTACACACACTTGACGGGTCACCACACCAACAATATATTGGGAAACCAATAAGCCGGGAAAGGGCACAGCAAGCCATAAGCCCAGCCAGCCAAAGAATAATTATGGAAGCAGGACCAGCCACCCATGGGGGGAAGAGGGGGGGGAGAAAGAGGAGGAAAGAGAGAGACTAGAAAAGCGTAAGAATGGGGAAGAAGTTCAGGCAGATATAAAGGTGAATGGGGGGAGGGGAAGAGTTGATAAAAGTTGGGTTTTGTTGATATTTTGACGAACAGGTGCCCCCCCCCCCTCACAAACACACACACACTATACAGGAGTTCATTAGCAGTCTATTTGTGACTGGCGAATCTCAGACTAGCTTTCAAGAACGTCATTAAAGACTTTAGCATAGAGTACATAATGCATGTCAAGTTTTAGTGTGCAGCGCCAGCCTGGAACCCCTCACATAAAAGAACTAAACTGACAACTCTGGAAGAGAGGATTAACAAGACATGATTATGATATGAAAGATAACTCATATCACTTAATATTACAGAGCTGTCCAGTAGAACTGAAATGTGATGACTCAGACTGGAATATTGCTGCATACTAACTGCCCCATTGAAGGCAGGTGAGATTACAAATCTGGAGAATGTACAGAGAATTTTCTCTCAGGCAGATGCTTTAAAGTCGGTACTGGATCAGTCGGGCTGTGGTTCGTATGCTGGACTGCGTGCGGCCAGCACTAACAGCCTGGTTGATCAGGCCCTGATCCACCAGGAGGT
Source organism: Cherax quadricarinatus (assembly GCF_038502225.1). Taxonomy (NCBI): domain Eukaryota; kingdom Metazoa; phylum Arthropoda; class Malacostraca; order Decapoda; family Parastacidae; genus Cherax; species Cherax quadricarinatus. Next base: position 14,869,066 of record NC_091357.1, on the reverse strand, counting down.
CTGGTCATGGACCGGGCAGCGGGGGCGTTGACCCTCGAAACACTTTTGATGAGTACCGATTTTTTTTTTTACTCCCGGAGGCTGCCCATGGGCCAGGCTCGCCTGGTTCTTGCCTAGTTAACCAGGCTGTTGCTGTTGGTGGCCCACAGCCCCACATATCCATCATAACCTGGTTGATCCGGCATCTGGTGAAGATACCCTCCAGGTATAATCCAGATAAGACCTAAATTACATAAAAAAAATAGCTACTCCCTGCAAGAAAAGGCTTAATAGACGGTATAAACTACCCGTGTGAAAAGTGAGAGTGTACTGAGTATATTAAGAGGTCAGTAAGTGTAAACGGCTCAGGTGTTGTCAACGGTCTCTTCCTGCAGGAGAGAAATTACCAACACACCTCTAGCTGTCTTCAAAAGCAAACTTGGTAATTTCGTCGAATTTGTTCCTGATCAGAAAAGCTGCAGTGCCTACAATGAACTGCATGCTGCCAGCACGAACAGCCTGACTGATCAAACTATGAACCAGGCCTGATCTAGGACTGGGGGACGCCACTGTGGTGATGACTCCCCAAGTCTACAAGTATACAAAATGTAAACCAGGTACGTACAAGTTGACATAATTAGAAGATAAACACACATGTTTCGTAAGATACTTTTTTAAGAGGAAAGATAGAATGTTAGAGGAAAAAAGTACACATGAAACTAGAGGAAAACTCTAGCCAGTTTTAAAAGGAATGATAAAAGTTAAGAGGCCACAAACTACTAATGCCAGTCGATGAAGAACGAGTGGTATTATTTCTTGGTAAAGGGTTATTTATATAATATTGTGTAAGTCCAATACGGAACAGTTGTTCACTAGGTATTAGAATAAATTGTTAATAAACTGCATATTATAATGTTTTATGCGCATTTGAAAAATTTTTAAAGTTGGGGCCAGGACGAAAGAATCGACCCCTGCAAATATAAATTGAGAAAAATTCGTAAGTACAACAATGACCAACACTAAACTAGTAACATATGTGGATGAGGAAGCTCTGAAAAATATATTCACCAGAAATGTTAGAGCGAAACTGGAATACAGTATAGTGGTATAGTGTCCACAACGTAATGTACGAAAGAATTTATAAAAGCTTTCCTAACATCATCAACAGATGCCAAATGGATATTAGAAGATTCTTCACAGTGAGTGGAGTGAATTACAAGCGTAGTAAATGCTTTATCCAAAGGAAAACGTTAAACAAAAATATAACGAAAAAAACTGGAAAGACGGAACGCCGGTGACAAGCCTAGCACTGCTGCTGTAGCCACAGACATGTAATTACACAAACAGCAAACGGTCCTGGAAAATATACATACAAATAACGGCAGAAAACAAGCAAGCAGAAGAGCTTGAAATGGTACTGCAAGGAAAACGAGATTAAGCTAAACAAAAATAGTGGGCTGCTCTCCATAACAACTTACTTCTGACATGTACCTCCTGTCGCATGCGTGCTGTCGTTAAAAAACCCGCACCAATATTCCTTATGTGGGTTCATCCTGTCTCTATGTTCCCAAATTGAATGTTATTAAAACGATAAAAAGGTCCATGAAATTACACCAGGAATTCTAATTAAAACATTTGTAAACATCACACCCTCGTCCCTCCCTCACCATTCACTCTCCCTCACCACTTACCACAAAAGACAAACCACATAATATATACACGGTATATTTTTCAAGGTATATTCCCAAACGGATACTGACGCACTTCTTTTATTTTGCCCATGGTGCCCTTATTTTTCATTGGGTTTATTTTGCACTTCTATATCTCTCACGATTTTGAAACTCATGCCCAGGAGTTGTGCTGTGTGGATGGTACACTCCTTCAGACCCACGCCCAGGGGTCTTGTTGTGTGGAGTTATATACCTTCAGACCCACGCCCAGGGGTCTTGTTGTGTGGAGTTATATACCTTCAGACCCACGCCCAGGGATCTTGTTGTGTGGAGTTATATACCTTCAGACCCACGCTCAGGGGTCTTGTTGTGTGGAGTTATATACCTTCAGACCCACGCCCAGGGGTCTTGTTGCGTGGAGTTATATACCTTCAGACCCACACCCAGGGGTCTTGCTGTGTGGAGTTATATACCTTCAGACCCACACCCAGGGGTCTTGTTGTGTGGACGTTACATACCTTCAGACCCACACCCAGGGGTCTTCTTGTGTGGACGTTGCATACCGCCAGACCCACACCCAGGGGTCTTGTTGTGTGGACGTTACATACCGTCAGACCCACACCCAGGGGTCTTGTGTGGACGGTACACTCCTTCAGACACACGTCTAAAAAAAAACAGCCTTGCCCACTCACAACAGGGCCCGGGGAAGGGGAGGGGTCAGGGGAAAAAGGAGGGCAGGAAAACCAGGGAAGGGAAAAACAAGGGGAAAAAAGAGGGAAGAGCGCGTCGGGAGGGAGAATAAAGAAGTCAGTTGGAATCACAGTAAAGAGATTTTTGTCAACGTCTTGAAGATCGGTGAAGGGCATGAGACGGTTGGGCTGGGCGGTAAGGTCGAGACTCTCACTGCCTCCTGAGTAACAATCCGACCTTACTACCAGTCGACCCCAGCTGACACAATCCTTATCTGGGCCTCACATCATGTGCAACATTCTGGACTTCTTGTGGAGTCTGCCCAAATGTTTCCTTAAAAGCGAGTTCCTTGCCACATGAAAAGGAAGACCCAGATACGTGGAAATTTGATGGAAAAACTTTGCAAGTATTTTTTTCTCCTCATCGCGATATAGTTTTATCTTTCATGCAGATGGATAGACCGTCTGCTCTCGACAATAGCCAGCATTTTAGTAACAATTTTCCTTTACCCTCTAGTTCCCTCTGGCTCCTTCACACACCCTACTACTGGCTTTCTTTTGTGCTTAAGAATATATTATTACATGTAAATTACATTTTGTATACTGCAGAAAATAAATAAAATTGTATTGTATTATACCACACCCTGACTACTGTCTTCCTTACATACTCACTCTTCTTTGTACACCCCAGCGCTCTTACCCTCTTCCTATGCAACACCCTGGCTTCCTGTGATTTACCTGGAAGCGGTTTCAAGCTCGGGGGTCAGGCTTTTCTGCCTGTTCGGCCAGGTTGTGGCTCTTGGCGGCCCGCTGGCTTACACAGCCATCACAGCCTGTTACATCTGGCACTTGGTGGAGGCAGAGATTCAGTTTGCTTTTGCAAACTTCTACACTTGTTCCAGTAATTTTTTCAGATATTTGCTGGTAGCAGGTTGAATAGTCCTCGACAACAAATGTCAACAGTGTTCTCTTATTGTGTCCATGGCACAATAAGAGAACACTGTTTAGATTTGGGATTAGGCCCTCGGGTATCTATCTTCAATATATACAATATATACATGTATTTACTACCGTTATACAAAAATCGCGAACACGCGATACAAGATGCAAAATAACCACCGGGGGGATGGGGAGAGTTGAAAGATAGTCGTAGGCCTTTGTGTTGCAATCAACACATCAGGAGCTTATATTGTTGCAGAAATGAGTAGGGAGGCCAGTTAGATGCGTTGAAATTAATAACATTAGCTAGAGTAGTTTCTGTAACGCATCCAACTGGACTTCCTACTCATTTCTGCAACAATGCAAGCTCCTGATGTGTTGATTGCAAGACGAAAGGCCTAGAACTATCTTTCACCTCCCCTCTTTCTCCGTGGTTATTTTTTGCAATTATTACCATGTATCTCTTTTTCGCTCCAAAAAGTATACACATTCCAAGTACTTTGAAGAGTTATTGGGAATTTAAATATTTTGAAAGTTATTATCCAAAATCATTTGCCTTATTGTGCTCTCTAAATTATACGTCAGCTGACATTATCATACCCAATTCTTTTACAGGTTCCTTTCGTTCTATGAGACTATCCTCCTGTGTTTTGTATCCAGTGCTCCTTTTGAGGTCATGGAAAACAACGTTCAATGAGGGTATATTTTTGTTGTTCTATGGAAAATAATTTCCAGTGAGGGTATATTTCTGTTGCTCTATGGAAAATAATTTCCAGTGAGGGTATATTTCTGTTGTTCTATGGAAAATAATTTCCAGTGAGGGTATATTTCTGTTGTTCTATGGAAAATAATTTCCAGTGAGGGTATATTTCTGTTGCTCTATGGAAAATAATTTCCAGTGAGGGTATATTTTTGTTGCTCTATGGAAAATAATTTCCAGTGAGGGTATATTTCTGTTGCTCTATGGAAAAATTGAAGAATTTAAAACTGTAACAGAGTATAGCACTAATTTTAAAGAGTCAATAAAGTAAAAGATTAAAGCGAGTCACTTAGGAGTGATCATATCACATTCAATAAGCACAGCAATGTTTGTATCACAAATGCAAGGAAACTGATGGACCAGGTAGCTACCACGTTCAAGAGATACCAAGCCAGTGATGATGTCACTTACACTCTCAAGACACGAATACTACCTTACAATAACAGCCCCTTGTAAAGCAAGCGAAACTGCAAACAGAATGCACACAAAACATTCACTCTGCATACAAGGTCACTCAGGCACCTAATTATTGGGAACGCTTCAAGTTTCCCCGAATTCTGCTTCGTGGAAGGCAGGGCAAAAATCAACATTCTAATTTACACCTGGAAAATTCCGGAGGAAGTGGTCCCAAACTTGCACACTGAAACCACTGCTTATGACAGCAAGAGGCAGAGGGTGCAAAATATCTTCTGTATGTTACCTGGAATTGCTTGAGGGGTCACCGCCCCCGTGGCCCTGTCCAAGACCTGCCTCCTGGTTGCTGGCCTGATCGATCAGGCTGTTGGTACCCGCTGCCTGCATATGCACCACAACCCAGATCAGGATTTAAGGGAAACCTTAAAATGTTGCCTGAAGTTTTTTCTTTTTCTTTATTATAATTACACTTACGCTTTCTTAAATCTTAAATGCAAGAAAAATCATTTTTTTTACATACAGAAGACACTGGCAAAACTAAAATACTGTAGGGTGGCCCGAAAAAGAAATTCTTTCGCCATCATTTACTCCATCACTGTTATAAAACTGCAACATTAACACCCCTCCTTCAGAGTGCAGACACTGTACTTCTCATCTCCAGGACTCAAGTCCGGCCTGCCGGTTTCCCTGAATCCCTTCATAAATTACACCCTGCTCACATTCCAACAGCACGTCAAGTCCTAAAAACCATTAATCTCCACTCCTATCTAACACATTCACAAATGCCTGCTGTATGTCCAAGCTACTGTCTTTGTGGAGTGGAGCTATATCAATGGTTGTAATGACTGTAGGATGATCCCGGTATCCAGGCTACTACTCCATAGAATAATCAAGTAACGTGAAACTCAGGGGTGCCATCAGCTTGATAAGTTCCTCAAGTTCAGTTCCTAATCTGCTAGATTATGGTACCTACATTGGACTGCGTGTGGCTGGTAGCCACCAGCCTAGTTAACCAGGTCATCATAAACGAGGCATGACCTGGGACAGGGCCACGGGGGCGGTGACCCTGCAAGTCATCTTCAGGTAACCTCCTCAAGGTCAGTCTAAATTTATGGGCATTAATATCAGCTCGTGATACCCAGCCTAATTTTCACCGAGTTGCTGCAACAGTGAATTTTTGCTCTATCTTACAAAACTATGAATAAGCCAAGTCTCCAAGAACAACTTGAAAACCACGATACTTGCATATTCATGCCCCCCTCCCTTCCCCCTCTCTCCCCCCTCTGCCTCTTAGCCAGGTGAGATACTGGGTAACACAAGGAAGAACACACAAGATATAAACACTTTACTTCAAGCCTCTGTCTTGTTTACTCGCAGCAAACAACAGTGACAGCCGTCTGGTGTTGTCTCAAGGAGGGTGTGGCAAACTGTGGGGCAGGTGCTGGGGCGAGGACGGGGTCGGGGAAGGGGAAAGTGGGGAAGGGGAAGGGTAAGCAAGCGGGTTAGGAGAAGCCTGGGATGTGGAAGAAGTGGGGTGAGTAACGAGTGCGGGAGGTAAAAAGGGAGACGGTGGAAGGGGAACTAGAGAAAAGGGGGAGATGAAGGAAGGGAAGGAGGGGATGGAAGGGGCGGACTGCAGAAAGGGAGGGGGTAGGATGGGACAGGGTGGTGGTGACTATTTGTTTGAGGAAGATGGAAGAAGATTGCTCTTTCTCAAACAATTCTTCACTACCCTCGACATTTCATCAAGGACTGCAGATGATGTGTCAATAATACCAACTCGCACAGGCCCGACACCACCCAAATGGGATACAAAGTCCTCCCCAACAACTCTATTGCTAAATACGTTTCCAAGACCTTTTCTAACAGCACACTCAACATAGTCATCACTGCTTCTAAGACGATCACAACCATCACCAGACATAATCATTACAAGGATACACACTATCCTATGTAACAACTGTTACAAATTCTACTTAGGCGAGACATCCAACATACCAGCAGAAATTTAACAACGCCTGTATAATACATCATAAAGAACACAACCCGCACATAGGAGAGAGAAGCTTAAGACGACGTTTCGGTCCCATTTGGACCATTTGTGTTAATGTGACTTTGTAAATGGTTCAAGTCGGACCGAAACGTCGTCATAAACTGCTGCTTCCTTCCTTCCTTCCTTCCCTCTCTCTCTCTCTCTCTCTCTCTCTTTCTCTCTCTCTCTCTCTCTCTCTCTCTCTCTCTCTCTCTCTCTCTCTCTCTCTCTCTCTCTCTCTCTCTCTCTCTCTCTCTCTCTCTCTCTCTCTCTCTCTCTCTCTCTCTCTCTCCTATGTGCGGGTTATCTGTGTAATACATCGTAATTCCCCCACCACTTAATGTAATGGCATGCTGCACTACTTACTGCCAAGGACCTAGAGAATAATAGTCTTTAAATCTGCACTCATCAATATCTTCACCATCAACCAGAACAACAGTGTTCACAATTTAGCCGAACCTCTTGCCAGAAAACTTCCAGAAGACTAGGTAATCAATGTGACTTGACTCTCACTGCATTAGGTCTCCACCTCGTCACAACTCTACTCCTTCACCAGGTTTTCCTGCTGTTGACTTGATAAAGCTCAATGAGTAAACGTAATATCGTTAATAATGGTTCAATATAACTGCATAACCATCTCCTTACCATCAGTTCTGTGAATGTCTCACACAGGAGCCTTACTACTGCACACAAATACCCTGTACACAGCAGAGAGAGCTCAGTAACACAGGAGGTGAGGAAGATATAGAGGAAGAGGGACAAGGAAGGGACAGAGAGAAAGAAAGGAAGTGGAGAAATAGTGTTAGAGGTAAAGCAGGTATTTTGTTCTTCAAGACCTTACTACTGTTTGTGACTTTAGTTTATTACATCTATATAAATTACAAAACATTTCCTGTATTTGGCTATGGAAGCTCTACACACTGAATATGTTTCTGAAGCCCATTTATATGATGAACCTGATGTTTCTTTGTTGTTATACTTGTATGTCAGCAAAACAGAGAGAAAGACTGCTCCATTTGAGATGTTTTGAGTAGTAAGAAACAATGTATAAAACTGCTCTCTCCTGTATTGACTATCAACACAGTGGTGAAGGCTGTTGTATGTCTGTTTCCTAAGGTGAAATCTAAGATCTTTCCTTAATTCGTGGTATAACTTAACAAATCTTCACCTTAGGAAACAGACAAAGCAAATGCGATAATAATTATGGACAAGGTAGATTATAGTATAAAAATGAACATGCTATTAGAAGACGGAGGAACTTACGTGCCTCTTAAGTATGCCTTGTGAAAATACGGTTGTCCCACTGCCTCTATATAAACAACATAAAGCAGGAACACTGCAATAGGCCTACCGGCCCATACTCGGCAAATTCTTATCGAACCCAAACCCACTAAAAAAATATTCGCCTAACCTATTAACAATGCTATCCAGGGAATAAACTTTGATAACCTAATTAAGTCAAGCGCAAGTCTCACTTAAATCCAACCCCTCTGATTCACGTATTTATCCAGCCTATAATATGACTCTCGAAATCGTAATGACACGATTGCAAACAAACCATACCACGGGCGGGGATAGAACCCGCGATCAGAGGGTTAGCATGCTAACCTTCCTATGGTGTAGAAATATACCTAGTTGGACGAATCTTATTGTGGCTAGCTGGTCCAGTGGCTAACGCGACGGTCTGGAGTTTATCCAGCCTATATCTGAAGCTACCCAATCTTGTACCTTCAATGACCCTACTAAGTATACTCTTCCACTACTCAATTTCCAAGCCAGTAGTTTCCTATATCCTTTATCACCTGCTGTCTTTCACTACTTGTCTTCTTTCTATTAACAATACACAAATAACCCGCACACAGTAGAAACTTATGGCGACGTTTCGGTCCGACTTAGACCATTAACGTCATCAGTTACTTGCTCCTACGTGTGGGTTACTTGCGTATTGTTCCAGTCACGGTATTCTGCCTCTCGATTCTATTAATTCATTTTCCTTGATAAATTAGACACATGTGCAACTCTTGGGTATCTTTATTGAGGAAACGTTTCGCCACACAGTGGCTTCATCAGTCCATACAAAGGAGAAACGTGAAGAACAGGAGGGGAGTGAGGTAATCAGTCCCTCAGCCTTGAGTCGATGTGGTCAGTCCATCAATCTTGAATAGAATACAGCATATGAGCAGAGAAGTGGCTTATATACTGTTGGCAGGAGAGGTGCAGCAGTCGTAAGTGGTGTCACATTTGTCCATGTGGAAGTAGGTCGTGCCCAAGGGTTAGGCAAGCGAAGAATTCCCAAGTATTAAGATCCCAAGATTCCACGTCTTCATTCCCTTTATGTATTTTGTTATCGTTGTGTTCCTTCAGTTTCTTCTGTAGGATGCTGAGAATTTATTATGTTATATGTTAGATGTTCCGGTCCTGGGACCTTCATCACTTCTAACATACAAAGGTCGAGAATAACAGTATATGTATATAGGCTGAAAGTGAAGTGTAAGTGACATGTAGTCACCAGATGAAAATGCGATTTTTTTTTTTTAGATGACATCTGGTAGCCCCTGAGATCACGTGATTCATCTTATGACGTCACGTGATTTCTGTGTTATGAGGTCACTGATCCGTGTTATGAGGTCACGTGAGCCCTGTGTTATGAGGTCACTGATCCGTGTTATGAGGTCGCATGAGCCCTATTATTAAGATCACGTGAGCCCTGTGTTATGAGGTCACTGATCCGTGTTATGAGGTCACGTGAGCCCTATTATTAAGATCACGTGAGCCCTGTGTTATAAGGTAGGTTAGGGTTGAGTATCATATATACCAGTGTTATTGAACTTTTGTAGCTTCCTGTATTATGTTATACGGTGTCGTTGACAGCGATTACTGAGGCTTCTAGGTACTGTCGTTGTCTCGGGTCATGTGTAGTGAGGGTGAGATGAGAGAGACCTGAATTCCTCAGCGGTTTGTGGTACATGACCATTCCCCAGGATGCGACCCACAACGATCTACTAACGCTCAGGTACCTTTTAACTGAAAGTTAACAGGGGCACTGAGTGTAAGGTGACTCACCCCTATGTCTCCACCTGCACAGGATACGAACCTGAGACCATTCCGTTGTGAGCCTAATGCGCTGACCACTAGTCATGTGCTTCATTCCGAGTCATCCCACGTCTCGTGAGTTTCTGTGGAGCATCCCGGCACACAAGGTTTACACCACACTGACAATCTTAGATCATATTTTTTTTCCGTATTACTAGTGATGTTTTGCATATCTCAGAGGGAAAGCACTTGCATTTTTTTTCATTAAAACATCTACGTAATATATTGGAATTTCCCCTCAGTACAGTATTTGTATATTTTATGTGGCATTTACAGCACTGTTTACCGAAAGATGCCTTCAGTGTTTTTTCTTTATTTTTGAATGTTTTTTTTTTTTAATTCTGCTGTTTAGTGTTTGTTACCATTTCCTTTATTTTGTCTGCAATATGAGTACGTGAATCACCATTTTTTGTACAGATTGACAAATGTTTACATAACGTTATGACATAGTGAAGCGTGGCCCCGATAAACGCTTGTGTTACGGTGTCTTTTCTTGACTATTCTCAGCAGTACGGTGTTAAGATCTAATGTGTGGTGAGGTAGTGGTGAGTGTGACCCAGCATCACCTTCCCAGTGTGTGTGTGGTGTAACCTACATAACCTTCCCAGTGTGTGTGGTGAGGTAGTGGTGAGTGTGACCCAGCATCACCTTCCCAGTGTGTGTGGTGAGTGTGACCTGCATCACCTTCCCAGTGTGTGTGGTGTGACCTACATCACCTTCCCAGTACGCGTGGTGAGTGACCCTGCCTCATCTTCCTCCCAGTATGTGTGGTGAGAGTGATCCTGCCTCACCTTCCTCCCAGTATGTGTGGTGAGAGTGACCCTGCCTCACCTTCCTCCCAGTATGTGTAGTGAGAGTGACCCTGCCTCACCTTCCTCCCAGTATGTGTAGTGAGAGTGACCCTGCCTCACCTTCCTCCCAGTATGTGTAGTGAGAGTGACCCTGCCTCACCTTCCTCTCCCTCATGGCGAGTTTTACTCTCCATATTGATTTCTGGCTGCATCTCTCCCCTCCTCCTCCCCACCCACCCACCTGCTGCCGCAACTCTCTCTCTCACTTTCACTCACTACATCCACTCTGACAGTCCCCAGGCGCTCTGGTGTTCATCTTTACTACTCCAAGCTTCCCTGATTCCCTGCCATCAGCACCGCTGATTCCCTGCCATCAGCACCGCTTACATCACTGACAAGTTGCTCGACCTTCCATTCAGTACTCTGCCAGGGACCCTCTCACGTCTTCCCTACCTCGCACTCCACTCTTATTCTTAATGGAATTTATACCTCGTAAAGGCACTCCTTGACAGAGTGCTAACTCTGGCACTTTCTAATAACTGCGGCATAGTGCCAACTTTAGCACAGGCATAACTGTGGCATGTTGCCAGCTTTAGAACTGACACAACAGTGGTACAGTGCCAACTCTAGTACCGACACAACTTACCTTACTGCTCTCAACTGACAGATTGATATAATTCATTTTACAGTGTACATTATTTTCACGAATTAGCTACGCCCAACAATGCTAAAGCTATTAATGAAATTGAGCCTCCTTAATTAGCCAAATTCACGTACAACACTTATACCAGATATATACCTGAAACTGGTTTCCAGGTTTCTATATTCGCCTTAGCATACTGACTTGGAGCCAATATTTATGTTGACTGCCTATTCAACCAGATTGTTGCTGTGTGCAGCACGCTGATTCACACAGCCTAGTTCTCCTACCTCACACAATTCAACGAGTCACAAAATTTACGTAGATTTGTGAGACAGGATCTACCATCTATAAATGTGTTGGTTATTATTGACGAAGCTGCTGCTCGCTAGGTACTCCTCCGCTCTCCTCATCATTATCCACTCCAGTACCTTACGTATTATGAATGGACTCCCTCCAACTTATACTCCTTTATGTACAAACATTCTCTCTCAGTCCACAGTAGGATTCGAACCTGCATCAGAGTACACAGTACTTTATCCACACAGTAATTTATCCTGGCGTCTGACTGTGTGAATAAAGTACTGTGTACTCTAATGTCGAGTTTGCAGATTCGAATCCTGCTGTGGGGTGAGAAATGTTTGTAAATAATTTCGCCTGTCTGCGAATTGTTAGGCACTCCATGTATTAATCTCCATTATAGCGACTACTACTCTATCCTTTTTTTTTTTATATATACTTTCCAATACTACTGCCGACCTTATCACCGCTGCAGGTGGCAATGTACTTGTAGAAATAATGATTATTATTATATTAGTAGTAGTAGTAGTAGTTCTAAGATATATGTACTCGTATTGACATTTACGTTTTTGATGCAGTTTTTATTTCGTACATCCGTTAAGCTGATGTTAAACCAATCGAGAAATCTGAAGTCAAGACTTCGCAGAACAAGCTTTTACTAGAAGGAAGTGTCGCTTTGTGTAGTTTTATCAAGTCATGAACTTGATAAAGCTTTACAGATAGCGAAACATTGTCTTAATTAGCGATTATTATACAAATGTCGGCAGTACGCCATTGGGATCCAGCACGGAATATGTCTGAAGGTAAAACGTAAGTCAGTAGTGCCTCCTCTCGGTGGAGACGTGAACTCTGGAGTACCAGATAGCAGGTACGATACGATAACCACTCCGCCATGGTGCCATCTATAATAAAGTGAACCATCATCAAGTGAATGCAACATCGGGTGGTGTGTAGCAGTGTTGGTGTGGTGTTGAAACAGCGTTGGTGTAGTGATGAAGCAATGTTGGTGCAGTATACTTGATGTTCGAGTTGAACTTTTATACAAACCAGATTTAAATTTGTACCAATTTAATTATGAGCTGGTGAAAACATTATCTTCAATTTACAGTTCCAGTAAACACAGTGAATAAAGAGTAAGATACACTTGAAGCACACGTGAGATATCAACACTTTGTCAACTCTGCCTCAAGTCAGAAAAAAAAGCAACTGATCTTACATTGACAAATAACAAATGCCTAGTCTGGAACTCTGACCACGACTAGAGTTCGAACCCTGCATAGACACCAAACCTGTGTTGATCAACACAGTTTAATATGGACGTTTACAAAAAAATCCATTTCAGCAATAAATATATTAGTTGAAAATAAATAAACCATGGCCTTACTGAAATGTCCTACGAAAAAGACTACGAACAAAATATAAATACAACAAGTGCTTCAAGAGAATGAAGACTTCAAAGCTAAAACAGGATAAAAAAAAATAATAATGTCAGATCCATCACTTAAAAAGCATAATAAACCAAAAGCAGAAATGGCCAGGAAAATGAGCCAGTAGATTATGGGAAGCTTCACAAGAGATTCACACCAGTGACAGTGCTATTCAAATTAATGCTTTCATGTTTCGTAAATTTTTGTGACTACAGCTTGAACATTTGAAGGAATGAAGGCTACCACTGTAGAGATAGTATACTGCCCCTACAAAAACAGTAAACTAAGCTATTTAGGAACGCCTAAAAGCACCTGGAATGTACTCTCTTGAATGACAAAGAGAAAGATACCTGATATATACATGGAAGATACTTGAGGGTTAGGTTCCCAATCAATACACTGCCGTAACAGCTTACTGGTGAGCGAGATAAGAGAGCAAGTATACAATGAACAACCCACTGAAGAGTAAGATGAAGGGAGGAAATATTGCCGTAATCTTCTACCTGCAGATACATGAAATACTGTAAAACGCAAGAAGTTTTTAGAGAAACTGGCCAATAACTGCAACAAGTGATAAATTAACCAGGTTGTAATGGTTATATATGTCCGCACGCCGCTGGCAGTAACAGTCTGGTTGACCAGGCAAACTACGAAGTATTACTTCAGGTCGAACTTTTGAAGTAGAATAATTTTCGAAATCGGTTACAAATCTGAGCCAACAGAGAGAACTGGACAAGTTCCTCTAATCAGTTCTTGACGAGCTGGGTTGTGGTTTATATGTAAGACTGCGTGGGACCAGCAGTGACAAGCTGTTTGATCATGTCTTGATCCGCCAGGAGGTCTGGTCTGGGTCCGGGCTGCGGAGGCACTGACTCCCGGAAGCATCCTTCAGGCAGGCAACAGTGATGGTGGTGCCAAAAGACTAGTGTTACCAAGAGAATAGTATCACCGGTGGCGGTGGTGCCAACACAATGGTGGTGTCAAAACAATGGTAATAACAGTGGTGCGACAGACAAGTGCACCAGAGAGAGAGAGAGAGAGAGAGAGAGAGAGAGAGAGAGAGAGAGAGAGAGAGAGAGAGAGAGAGAGAGAGAGAGAGAGAGAGAGAGAATCTAGCATAGCACCCGCCCACACGGGGATACTCACAAAACATTCATCAAGTATTCATTAATCGCCTGCACACTCCCCTACCTCGCCACCCCAACCTGGCTTCCACGCTCACTCAATGAGGGAGAGAGGGGCAGTGAGGGAGAGGAGAGGAAGTGAGGGAGCGAGGAGAGTGTAGGAGCAAGGGGAGAAAGGAGTGACAAACGGAGAGGAAAGAGTGGGAGAGAGGGAGTAAGAAAGAAAAAGAATGGGATCCTTTACCAGAAGACAGCGTTGAAACATTAAGTAAGGTAGCTGGTGTGTAAGTTAATTAATGTATGTTTAAAAAAACAGCTTTAAAAACAATGTGAGGCAGCTAATACTCTCTCCATTTAATACCCGTCTGTATATAAATGGTATACAATACCGACAAGATGAAGAATCTGAAGCACAAGCTTCAAGCCTGTGCTTCAGATTCTTCAAGATTGCGGGTCTCTTCGTCGCCTCCAAAGCTGAGGGACTGATTACCTAATCTTTTGTATATAATTCTACTTTCTTCACATTATGTCTTTGTAATGATAAAACCACTGGATGGTGAAACTTCTACAAATAAAGCTGGCCAGATGTTGCACGTGTGTCTAACACCCGTCTGGGATGATCCCACAAACTCACCTGTAACAAAAAATTACAGTATAGTAATAAATGGTAACTAGCAGGAAAGAGCGACCAGAGCCAAGATGCAGCTGCCACAACTCAACGACTGAGACGACAAGTTTTCCCCCAATAGTTTCATTACACACAAGAAGAATTTCATTAAGTACACATCCACCTGATAGATGGCGCCACACTGCAGTGTTTAACATATCTTATGTTGTTACTGGTGAGGAATTAGACATGTGCAACATCTAGGTATCTTTACAGTAAACGTTTCCCCATCCAGTGGCGTTATCAATACAAATTCAAGGACATAACTAGAATTATTATTATTATTATTATAACCAAAAAGAAGCGCTAAGCCACAAGGACTACACAGCACATAACTAGAAGAACTTTAGAATTATATACAGATGTTGCACACGTGTCTAAATCCTCATATTGTCGATACTATGTACCATGTATGTACAATATATTATTACGGGCAAGATTTGAACAAGATGAATTACCTGCACAATAATATTACTATTAGTAATAAAATATCGTTACTAAAACAAATTCACAACACATGCTAACCCCCTTCCTCCCCTCCATGCTCCAGTACCTTTCACCCTTTTCCCACCCCTTCCCCAACATCCTCGCACTCCCCCTTCCTAGCACCAACAGCCTAATTGATCAGGTCATCAAGCAGGAGTCTGGGTCTAGGACCAGGCTGCGAGGGCCACGACTGCTGAAATCAACAGGTGTCTTGCTAGTAACTATGAGATATAAGACAAAGCAAAACTGGCATGTAGTTCAAAGCCTCCTTCCTGTCTCCTTTCCTAAACATATGTAAGTAAGTTCACTGTCATCTCTGGTTTAGGAAGACACGTAAGCAAATACTATCACATATTTATTAGAAAACGTTTCGGTCCTGGGACCTTGATCAGAAGTGATCAAGGTCCCAGAACCGAAACGTTTTCTAATAAATATGTCATAGTGTTTGCTTACGTGTCTTTCTAAACCAACTTGTCGGTATTTATTACCAAGGTTTATACCATACTGTCATCTGTGACAACTTTCACGTGGTTATAACAGTGCTTCAGCTCCCTCTAGCACCTCATTTTCGGATCGAACGATTATAGCGTCGTTTCTCGTGTTTTGAAGGTTCTCATTGTTTATCCTGATATGTTCTTGTCACTTGCTGTATTTATCGACTGTGTTCTCCAAAGAATAAGTCTACGTGGAGGGTGCTTCGGGAGCCAACGCCCCCTCGGCAAGGTCTATAACCAGGCCTCCCGGTGGATCAGGGACTGATCAACCCGGCTGTTACTGCTGGCCGCACGTAGTCCAACGTACGAACCACAGCCAGGTTGATTGAGTACTGACTTTAGGTATCTGTCCAGCTTCCTCTTGAAGGCAGCCAGGGGTCTTCTGGTAATTCCCTTTATGCTTATTGGGAGGCTGATGAACAGTCTTGGTCCTCTAACACTTGACATTATTCTTAAATGACTTTCTAGTCAGCATCAAATATTTAGCGTCGATGTATCTTCTTAAAAGGAAACTCCGTCTTGATTTTGAGTCTTAGTGTTAATTTGTCAATTTCACTACATAAATTGGTTTCCGTGTAATAAGGGAAAAAAGCCGCCTCTGATTGCTTTCTAATCTTAAACGCGGATTTATTTTCACCCAGTGAAAGGTTTGGATTGATTTTGGGCTTTATATGTGTGAATCTGCCACTTTTATTGAATATATCTGCATATTAGTTTCCATGTGATAACTTGTAATTGCCTCTTCCGACTGACTTAAAGTCTTCATTACTTACTCTTGTTTTTAAAACTTATGCCACACACTGTACTATTCCTTTAGTGTGCACTGAGGAAGAGAGGGTTGTGCTTATGTGATATGGGGTTACCTTTCTCGAATTGTGCAACGACCGAGACTCACGTCGTTTAGTGGTCCACCATTGCATGTTTACATGTCAAGTACCTTTACAATGTCAGTGCACAACACATCTGAGTTTTGTTTTCCACCCGAAGTATCAATGATTTTCTTATAATCATCTCAAATTTGTGACAGGCAAACCTCCAGCCCCACTACCATCATCACCCCCTACCTACCACCATCACCACTATCACCCCCTACCTACCACCATCACCACTATCACCCCCTACCTACCACCATCACCACTATCACCCCCTACCTACCACCATCACCACTATCATCCCCTACGAACCACCATCACCCAGATACCAACATCACACCTACCAAAACCACCCCTCCCATCACCCTTACTACCACCATCATCACCTCCACCAACTCACCATTCACTTCACCCCCACCATCACCCTCACCCCCACCATCACCCTCACCACCACAGGGTCGCGTGGCCACAGTAATGGAGTTCCTTTCAAAGCGCCGCGAAGTCATTTTAAAACACAAACTCCAATTTCCCGAGATAATAGGTGATGCTGGCGGGTCAGGGAGGAGGCGAAAGGAGAGATGAGGGGAAAAGAGATGATGGGGGAAGAGGTGAGGCAGTGAGTGCAGGAGTAGGAGAGATGATAGCAGGGGAAATAGAGAGCATAAGTAATTGAGGAGGGAAGGGTCAGGAATACTTGTAATATACCTGTTGAAAAGGGGAGACGGGGTGATGGATGGGGAGGGGAAGTGCCGGATGCAATGTTTGTCGCGTGAAGCAAAATATACCATAACCAGATTTAATGTGTAATATAATCTTTATTTCTACAAGTACATGTACAAGGTATACAGGCCTAGCTGACATCAACGATAAACTACTATACAGAAAGACGCTTGTTATGCGCACAGCATTTCGGGCAAATTAGGTCAGTTTTGTCTAAACATGCATATATTATATTATTATCATAAGTAAGCGCTAAATCCACAAGGGTCATACAGCGTGCTAAAGGTTTAATATGCTTAATCAGAGACTAGCGAGGGTGGAGAATATAAGAGAGTTAGTAAGGGCGTGCGAGGTGCTAAAGAAAGTATAATCAAAGTCTGTGTAATAAATGTGTTGCTGTCAAAACATCAAAGGGGGAGTCTGTGTCAAAGGTGGGGCCGTCGGCGAGGAGGGAAGATAAAGGGTGTTAGATGTAATGTGCGTGAAAGTATGTAATGTTTACATAGAAGATGGTTAAGAAAGACACGTAAGCAAACACTAACATATTTATTAGATCATATTTATTAGTGATCAAGGTCCCAGGACCGAAACGTTTTCTAATATGTTTTAGTGTTTGCTTACGTGTCTTTCTAAACCAACTTGTCGGTATTTATTACCAAGGTTTATACCACACAGAAGATATATCACTAGGAAAGTATACCTCCTTACACTGTTATTATCTTAACTTCCCTAAATTTCTCCTTAGAGTTTATTCCACCCAGTTCTGGTATCAACCTACTTGGGAACCTCTGGATCGTACACGAATTGTATACAATACCGAAAAGATGAAAATCAGACACGTGTGCAACATCTGGGTATGTGTATTGTAGACGTTTCGCCAACCAGTGGCAATATCAATTCAACACTGAGCTAATTAATATAAGACAGTATAAGGAGAAGTAATCAGTCATCCAGCCTTGAAGGTGTTGAAACTGGAGGCAGTAGAAAATGAGGTAATTAGTCCCTTAGCCTTGAAGAAGAAATTCACTACCTTAGTCGATAAATCTGAAGCACAGGTCAGAAAGTGGAAGCTTTTATACTAGTCAGATGAGTTGCAGCAGTTGAAGACAGTCACCGGTGGGCGGGACCCACTAGGAGAAGTAGGCATCATGCCTAAGGGATGCGCCAGAGGTTAACAAAAATTTATCTGAAGTCTACCTGGAGGGTGTTCCAGGGATCAACGCCCCCGCAGCCCAATCCTTGATCAGGCCTCCCAGTGGATCAAGGCCTGATCAACCAGGCTGTTACTGTTGGCCGCACGTAGTCAAACGTATGAACCACACACCCGGCTGATCGGGTACTGACTTTAGGTATTTGTCCAGCTCCCTCTTGAAGGCAGTCAGGGGTCTATAGGTCGTATAATCCTCTACATCAATATTCCATGGTGTGGCTGTCTCAGACAAGTATCATAACATTAATAATCCCTTTACTGAACTGGTCAAGCTAGTGGTTGGTGAAACTTGCTAAAAATAAAGATACCCAGGTGTTGTATCAGGCACATCACCAGCTGATGTGCCTAATACAATACTTACGCCCACATCTTTCTAACATGTTATATGCTGTCTCACTCATACCAAGTTGTATTCAGTGCTCGGTCTTCACATCTTGCAACCTGTTCGGGTCATCTTGGAGTCTCTCCAGCTATCATCTTCCTCATTAACATCACATCGTCTGCAAACAGAAGCTCACAAGATTCCATTCCCCGTAGCAGGTCGTATACGTACCACGGTAACACCAGAAGCAGTTACCTCCGGAACCAGGGGGCTGATACGTACCACGGTAACACCAGAAGCAGTGACACCTGGAACCAGAGGGCTGATACGTACCACGGTAACACCAGAAGCAGTGACCTCCGGAACCAGGGGGCTGATACGTACCACGGTAACACCAGAAGCAGTGACCTCCGGAACCAGAGGGCTGATACGTACCACGGTAACACCAGAAGCAGTGACCTCCGGAACCAGGGGGCTGACACGTACCACGGTAACACCAGAAGCAGTGAGACCGGGAACCAGAGGGCTGATACGTACCACGGTAACACCAGAAGCAGTGACCCCGGAACCAGGGGGTTGATACGTACCACGGTAACACCAGAAGCAGTGACACCTGGAACCAGAGGGCTGATACGTACCACGGTAACACCAGAAGCAGTGACACCCGGAACCAGGGGGCTGATACGTACCACGGTAACACCAGAAGCAGTGACCTCCGGAACCAGGGGGCTGATACGTACCACGGTAACACCAGAAGCAGTGACACCGGGAACCAGAGGGCTGATACGTACCACGGTAACACCAGAAGCAGTGACCCCCGGAACCAGAGGGCTGATGCGTACCACGGTAACACCAGAAGCAGTGACCTCCGGAACCAGGGGGCTGATACGTACCACGGTAACACCAGAAGCAGTGACACCGGGAACCAGAGGGCTGATACGTACCACGGTAACACCAGAAGCAGTGACCCCGGAACCAGGGGGTTGATACGTACCACGGTAACACCAGAAGCAGTGACTCCCGGAACCAGAGGGCTGATACGTACCACGGTAACACCAGAGGCAGTGACCTCCGGAACCAGGGGGCTGATACGTACCACGGTAACACCAGAAGCAGTGACACCTGGAACCAGAGGGCTGATACGTACCACGGTAACACCAGAAGCAGTGACACCCGGAACCAGGGGGCTGATACGTACCACGCTAACACCAGAAGCAGTGACCTCCGGAACCAGGGGGCTGATACGTACCACGATAACACCAGAAGCAGTGACACCGGGAACCAGAGGGCTGATACGTACCACGGTAACACCAGAAGCAGTGACCCCGGAACCAGGGGGTTGATACGTACCACGGTAACACCAGAAGCAGTGACCCCCGGAACCAGAGGGCTGATACGTACCACGGTAACACCAGAAGCAGTGACCTCCGGAACCAGGGGGTTGATACGTACCATGGTAACACCAGAAGCAGTGACCTCCGGAATCAGGGGGTTGATACGTACCACGGTAACACCAGAAGCAGTGACACCTGGAACCAGAGGGCTGATACGTACCACGGTAACACCAGAAGCAGTGACATCCGGAACCAGGGGGCTGATACGTACCACGGTAACACCAGAAGCAGTGACCCCGGAACCAGGGGGTTGATACGTACCACGGTAACACCAGAAGCAGTGACCCCCGGAACCAGAGGGCTGATACGTACCACGGTAACACCAGAAGCAGTGACCTCCGGAACCAGGGGGCTGATACGTACCACGGTAACACCAGAAGCAGTGACCCCCGGAACCAGAGGGCTGATACGTACCAGGGTAACACCAGAAGCAGTGACCTCCGGAATCAGGGGGTTGATACGTACCACGGTAACACCAGAAGCAGTGACACCTGGAACCAGAGGGCTGATACGTACCACGGTAACACCAGAAGCAGTGACATCCGGAACCAGGGGGCTGATACGTACCACGGTAACACCAGAAGCAGTGACCCCGGAACCAGGGGGTTGATACGTACCACGGTAACACCAGAAGCAGTGACCCCCGGAACCAGAGGGCTGATACGTACCACGGTAACACCAGAAGCAGTGACCTCCGGAACCAGGGGGCTGATACGTACCACGGTAACACCAGAAGCAGTGACCCCCGGAACCAGAGGGCTGATACGTACCAGGGTAACACCAGAAGCAGTGACCTCCGGAATCAGGGGGTTGATACGTACCACGGTAACACCAGAAGCAGTGACACCTGGAACCAGAGGGCTGATACGTACCACGGTAACACCAGAAGCAGTGACATCCGGAACCAGGGGGCTGATACGTACCACGGTAACACCAGAAGCAGTGACCCCGGAACCAGGGGGTTGATACGTACCACGGTAACACCAGAAGCAGTGACCCCCGGAACCAGAGGGCTGATACGTACCACGGTAACACCAGAAGCAGTGACCTCCGGAACCAGGGGGCTGGTACGTACCACGGTAACACCAGAAGCAGTGACCTCCGGAACCAGGGGGCTGATACGTACCACGGTAACACCAGAAGCAGTGACCTCCGGAACCAGGGGGCTGATACGTACCACGGTAACACCAGAAGCAGTTACCTCCGGAACCAGGGGGCTGATACGTACCACGGTAACACCAGAAGCAGTGACACCTGGACCCAGAGGGGTGATACGTACCACGGTAACACCAGAAGCAGTGACCCCGGAACCAGGGGGTTGATACGTACCACGGTAACACCAGAAGCAGTGACCTCCGGAACCAGGGGGTTGATACGTACCACGGTAACACCAGAAGCAGTGACCCCCGGAACCAGAGGGCTGGTACGTACCACGGTAACACCAGAAGCAGTGACCTCCGGAACCAGGGGGCTGATACGTACCACGGTAACACCAGAAGCAGTGACCTCGGAACCAGGGGGTTGATACGTACCACGGTAACACCAGAAGCAGTGACCTCCGGAACCAGGGGGTTGATACGTACCACGGTAACACCAGAAGCAGTGACCCCCGGAACCAGAGGGCTGATACGTACCACGGTAACACCAGAAGCAGTGACCTCCGGAACCAGGGGGCTGATACGTACCACCAGAGGGTTAATATGTAAGAGTCTTGCATTTCAAATATATCCCGTCACTGTTCCCGTTCTACTATTACTTTAAAAATATTTGTAGACACTATGTTTGCAGTGAAACCTCTAATACAACGAACCTTTCGTCCAGGATTAGTCGTTATTAAGTGTACAAAAACACAGATATACAGCCTCACAACTGAGTGTCATGACAGATGCGCAGTGCTTACCTGGGAATTTATTGACAAGGTTGGTTTAGAAAAAGACGTAAGCAAAATCAACTTCTAAACCAACTTGTCGGTATTTATTAACCACGGTTTATAGCACTAACTATGTTATCTGAAGATTGAGACACCCATGCAGCACATGGGAACCCTTATTCAGGAAACGTTTCGCCACACAGTGGCCTCATCAGTCCAATACAAAGAGGAAGGCGTAAGGAGAGGAGGAGAATGAGGTAATCAGTCCCTCAACCTGGAGTCGATGTGTTCAGTCCATTCTACAAGATTGATGGACTGAACACATCGACTCCAAGTTGAGGGACTGATTACCTCATTCTCCTCCTCTCCTTACGCCTTCCTCTTTGTATTGGACTGATGAGGCCACTGTGTGGCGAAACGTTTCCTGAATAAAGATTCCCATATGCTGCATAAGTGTCTCAATCTTCAACTTGTCGGTTTTTCGGACCATTCATCACTATGTTATCTCTACGTTATTTCTTGGGTAGCTTTAGGTAGAGGTCGTTTTGATAAGGACCTGCCTCGTATGGGCCAGTAGGCCTTCTGCAGTGTTCCTACATTCTTATGTTCTTATTTGGGGATCACCGTCCCTGCGGCCCGGTCCCGGTGCAGGCCTCACTGGCAGCCTGATAGATTGTTTTATTTTTTATCAAGGGTCTGTTTTGAACTGAGTTGTTTAGGTATTTGATGACCGCTGGTTGTTCAGGTGGCTGTGATAGTTTTTGGTGAACAAAACACATTTACAACGCCTTGGCGTCTTTACTTCCGAAACGTTTCGCCTATGCAGCAGGCACCTTCACTCAAACACAAGCGGCGACTCTAATGCTGGAGACGGTGTAAGAAGTGCAGAGATAGTTTTAAGGTGTTCAGTCCTCAAGCCTTGAAAGGGTGATAAACGTTCAGTCACTTAGTCTTGATTGAAGGGGTGAGAAGTAGTGAGTGGAAGAGAGTGGAAGAGTGGTGGAGTGATGGGAGAGAGAGAGGTAGTGGGGAGGGAGAGAGAGAGGTAGTGGGGAGGGAGAGAGAGAGGTAGTGGGGAGGGAGAGAGAGAGGTAGTGGGGAGGGAGAGGAGAGATACTAACAACTTTTACCGTCAAACAATGAAAAGAGAAATGAAAGAAAACGAGCAAGAGAGGGTACGGTGAGATGGAATTAAGACCTTGTGTTTGGGATAACGTAAGAGGTGAATTCCAGAAGTGGAGAGGAGCGAGCAGAGAGGTTATTAGGGGAGAAGGGGGAGAGGGTTTGAGCTAATGAAGGAGAAGCAAGTCAGCAGCTGTGTGTGTGTGTGTGTGTGTGTGTGTGTGTGTGTGTGTGTGTGTGTGTGTGTGTGTGTGTGTGTGTGTGTGTGTGTGTGTGTGTGTGTGTGAGAGAGAGAGAGAGAGAGAGAGAGAGAGAGAGAGAGAGAGAGAGAGAGAGAGAGCAAGCAGGTCGGTGGCAGATGAAACAGGTGTCAGTAGAGAAAGAGAGCAAGTAGTCGGAAGAGAGGCGGGAGTGAGCGGTGGGCAACAGCAGTACAAATGTGTTCCGGCAGCAACACTGCCCTCACTCACACACACACACACACACACACACACACACACACACACACACACACACACACACACACTGGGGATACACTCTGCATATAGTAAGGGCACAAGTACGCTGTATCCACGGTGGTAGTGCCCAGCACTGCAACTATATCACTCGTATACGTATCAGTGATGAAACCTTACACAACACTGAAGTCTCAAAAGGTTTATGGAGTGTAACCACTGTTGTTAGCAAGACCAGGCCCATGTACGTGTACTCGTCTAAATCTCACCTTATTCTTGTTACTGGGGACGAGTACTAGCTCCTGGGTCATTGCTCCACGAACTATCACACTAAATTCTTGGCCTCGTGAGCTAGCCCTATCATCACAAAAGGACTGGACTCGAAGATATACACTAATATGACTTTAATCACACAACGCAAATACTGTATGGATATTAAAAATCAAAGAGAAAGATAAGCTGCCCATATACACCTTCCTGTAATAGATTTTCTTAAATATCTTTGTTTCAAAGTCTTCCCTGGTTTATATAGTCTTTGCTCTTCGTTGCTACAAATCTATGTTAATGTGGAAATGGTATATAATACCGACAGATTGATAAGTAAGACATGTGCAACAGTTTGGTATCTTTACTCTGAAACACTACACAAATAACCCGCACACAGAAGAGAGGAGCTTACGACGACGTTTCGGTCAGACTGGACTTGGACCCCTCAGGCTGAGGGACTGACCACGTCAAAACTACGTCTTCAACAGTGATGTAGTGATTACATCGTCTTCACATCTCTACTGTTTCTGCTAACTTTTCTGTATTCGACTGAATAAGCCTTCTGTGTAGGCGAAACGTTCCGGAATAAAGATACCTAACTGTTACAGTTGTGTCTTATCAACAAATCTGCGTTAAGCTTCTTTGCATATCTTGATTAACTATCTAGACCGAGGTAGCAGCAGTCAGACTTTAGCTAGTCCTTCTCAACAGATAGCCTTAATATTGACTCTCAAGGTGTTTTGCAATCTGCCTCTCATGTACTCTTATGAAAAAAGTACCACAGTGAAAATAGATGGATGGCTCTCTGAACCATTCATCTACATAGGAAATAAAACCTGAGTGCTTTCATGTGCTTATACACACACATCTTGGTTTAGAAAGACACGTAAGCAAACACTATAACATATTTATTAGAAAACGTTTCGGTCCTGGGACCTTGATCACAGAAGTGATCAAGGTCCCAGGACCGAAACGTTTTCTAATAAATATGTTACAGTGTTTGCTTACGTGTGTTTCTAAACCAACTTGTCGGTATTTATTACCAAGGTTTATACCACACACATCTTAACATAACATAAGAGAAGAGGAACACTGCAGTAGGCCTGTGGGCCCATACTGGACAGGTCCTTCGCAAATCCAACCCCACAAACAGAATATCTGAGGAAACGTTTCGCTACACAGTGGCTTCATCAGTCCATACAAAGGAGAATCTTGAAGAACAGGAGGAGAATGAGGTAATCAGTCCCTCAACCTTGAGTCGATGTGGTCAGTCCATCAATCTTGAATAGAATTAGCATCTCTAAACCATTCATCTACAACAGAATATCTGCCCATCCCACTTTAGTGGTACCCTAACAATATTTCCCTCTCACTTATAAAAATGGAGGAACACTGCAGAAGGCCTACTGGCCCAAGGTTTTAGCTTCAATCACCCTACTAGGCAGACTGTTCCACTCATCAACTACCCTATTTCCAAACCAATACTTTCTTATATCCTTTCCAAATCTAAACTTATCTAATTTGAATCCATTATTGCGGGTTCTCTCTTGAAAGGGCATCCTCAAGACATTATTTATATCCCCTTTATTAATACCCACTTATACACTTCGATCATGTCTCCCCTCATTCTTCGTCTTTGGGAGATGCATTTAAACACATTAAAGCACTCAGCTTATATTTCCCATTTTTCACTGTATTTTTATCATATTTGAAATCACGCATTTTATTGTAGTTTCGTCCTTGTACTTCGCGCGCGCGCATGCGCGTGTGTGTGAGAGCCTGAGGTGGTGGCCAGGGTCAATATTGAGGGCGGGAAGTGAGGTCACCCACCCACCTCCATCGTGAGGCCACCCAATCCATCGCGAGGTCACCCACCCACCTCCCTAACACCACCACCATTATCACCTCCATCTCACTGCCTTCTTGATAATGTAACACGGGACGCCGCTTGTGCACACTCT
The DNA here is from genome assembly GCF_038502225.1 of Cherax quadricarinatus. NCBI lineage: Eukaryota > Metazoa > Arthropoda > Malacostraca > Decapoda > Parastacidae > Cherax > Cherax quadricarinatus. The sequence continues at coordinate 14,843,368 of NC_091357.1, read as the reverse complement.
TATCTTAGTGCAGTGTGCACGCTACGCACGAGTAATGTGATGTGTGGAGCCAGCAGCAAAAGTCAGCCAGCTGTTATCTGTACCCCGCTCACTCTCCCACCTTCATTTACCACATTGTAGCAGTCATCTTCACTACAACTGTATTAATGGTGCTAGAATTACCGGTAATATTCTAGGTAGAAGGACACAAGTGCAACTATGAGACATTGGAGAAATGCATTGCGGGAATTTAAACTGTTGCATCATAAGACAGAAGGAGCACTGCAGCAGGCCTACTAGCCCATGCTGGACAGGTCTAACTCACACCCACCCACACGCATCAGAAAAGATATAGATAAAAGAAGTGAACTCTGAATCAATTTGACCACAGTTTCTCAAGAGTGTTTAAAGGTAATCTCAGGTGTGATCTACCAACCAACTAACCTGGATAAGGCTACAGTAAACTTCTATGGAATGAAATTACTGAAGCCATCTAGGTATGAGAGCATGGGAGACGTCGGAGGTTTTGTACCGAGAGGAGCTTTGGGGTGGCTCTGATGGTTTCTGTTCTGAGGGGAGTTTTGGGGGTAGCTATCTGATAGGATGGGGAGCTAGAAGACTTGTTCTGAAGAATTATTATTATTAGTAGTAATGGTAGTAATATTTGTGGTGGTGGTGGTGGTAGTAGTAGCAGTAGTAGTACTATTACTAGTAGCAGTAGTGGTACTATTACTAGTAATAGTGGTACTAGCAGTGGTAGTGCTACTAGTGGTAGTGGTGCTAGCAGTAATGCTAGAAGTGGTACTAGCAGTGGTAGTGTGCTAGTAATGCTAGTGGTAGTGGTGGTAGTAATGCTAGTAGTGGTAGTAGTAATGCTAGTAATGGTACTAGCAGTGGTAGTGGTGCTAGTAATGCTAGTAGTGGCATTAGTAGTGGTAGTGGTGCTAGTAGTAATGCTAGTAATGGTACAAGCAGTGGTAGTGTTAGTAATGCTAGTAGTGGTGTTAGTAATGCTAGTAGTGGTACTAGTAGTAATGCTAGTAGTGGTACTAGCAGTGGTAGTGGTGTAAGTAATGCTAGTAGTGGTACTAGCAGTGGTAGTGGTGTAAGTAGTAATGCTAGTAGTGGTAGTGGTGCTAGTAGTAATGCTAGTGGTAGTGGTGCTAGTAGTAATGCTAGTAGTGGTGATGGTGCTAGTAGTAATGCTGGTAGTGGTTCTAGTAGTAGTGAAAATTAGACAAGTACAACATCTGGGTATCTTCACTGTAGACGTTTCACCATCCAGTGACTATCAATACAAGGACATAACTGGAAGACACTAGAACTATAGATACCCAGATGTTGCGCACATATGTATAATTTTCATTTTGTCGGTATTGTATACATAAGAACATAAAAAAGAAGGAACACTGCAGTAGGACTATTGGCCCATACGAGGCAGGTCCAAGTCTCCTACCGGCTTAAGCCAATGCCCCAACCTAGTCAGGTCAGGTCACATTCACTTAAGGAAGGAACACGGCAACTGACCTAGTAGCACAAGCTAATCGGGTCCAACTCACACCCACCCACACCTACTCATGTATTTATCTAACCCATTTTTAAAACTACACAACGTTTTAGCCTCTATAACTGTACTTGGGAGCTTGTTCCATTCATCCACAACTCTATTATCAAACCAGTGCTTTCCTATATCCTTCCCGAATCTGAATTTTTCCAACTTAAAGCCATTGCTGCGAGTCCTGTCTAGGCTAGATATTTTCAGCACGTTATTTACATCCCCTTTATTTATTCCTGTCTTCTATTTATACACCTCAATCATATCCCCCCTAATTCTACGCCTTTCTAGAGAATGCAGATTCACGGCCCTCAGTCTATCCTCATAGGGAAGATTTCTGATACATGGGATCAACTTTGTCATCCTCCTTCGTATGTTTTCCAGAGCATTTATATCCATTCTGTAATACGGTGACCAAAACTGTGCAGCATAATCTAAATGAGGCCTAACCAAGGATGTATAGAGTTGAAGAACAACCTGAGGACTCCTATAATTTATGCTTCTTGATATGAAGCCAAGGTTTCTGTTAGCTTTATTGCGAACACTTATGCACTGTTGCCTTGGTTTCAGATTACTGCTAACCAGAACTCCTAAATCTTTTTCGCAATCCGTAATATTAAGATCTACATTATTCAGTTTATATGTGGCATGGTTATTGTCCTGTCTAACATTTAGAACTTTGCATTTGTCTATATTAAACTGCATCTGCCACTTGTAATAAAGTTGGTAGAATTACCGACAATATGTAAAGTAAAAGGACACAAGTGCAACTAATGTGACATTTTATTGTGGCAACGTTTCGCTCTCTAGGAGCTTTATCAGGCTTGATAAAGCTCCTGGAGAGCGAAACGTTGCCACAATAAATGTCACATTAGTTGCACTTGTGTCCTTTTACTTTACAAGCAGAAGATACTTGAAGACGATGTAATCAGTCCATCACCCTTGAAGTTTTGAGGTGGTCAGTCCCTCAGTCTGGAGAAGAGTATTGTTCCATAGTCTGAAACAATATGGAGTTGAAGTGACAGGATGGTGACCTGTACTTAACTCTGTGAAGAAGTGTCTTGTGTGCTCCCGTGGACTGAACCAAGATGCCCTCCATCGAGCAACTTTACCAGCAGCTTAAGGAAGAATTGAGGGTAGCGAAGATGGAGATACGGCGATTGACCGAGGAAAACAAGAGGATTCATAGTAGTCCTCCTGTTTCGAGTCCTCACGTCAAGAAGGGATCGTGGTCAGTAGCTGGACAGCAGGGGACGACGAAGTTGACGATCAAGAAGACGAATGGAAAGCCAGAAACGATGAAGAAGAAAGAGACTGCTGTGGAAACTCTTGTGGAAACCTCCAACACATTCTCGGTGCTACCCGACGAATGTGAGTCGACTACTGGGATCGTCACGACGAACGGCAACAAGGAAGTTAAGAATATTGTTGTTGTTGGGGATAGCCATGTTAGATACATGGATAGGGCATTCTGCTTGAAGGACAGGAGTAGGAGACAGAGGGTTTGCTTTCCTGGGGCTGGGATGGAGGACATTGTTAGCCGGCTTGACAACATCATGAACGGCAATGGGATCAATCCTATTATTTGCCTCAGTGCTGGAGGCAATGATGTGGGCAAGCGTAGAAGTGAGGATTTAGTTAGAAAGTTCAGGACAGCTATAGACATCATTAGGAAGAAGGGGGGGCACCCTGTTATATGTGGCATTTTGCCAAGAAGAGGTGTTGGTAATGAATGGTTGTCCAGAGCAATTGGTATTAATTGTTGGCTGGATAAACACTGTAAGGATAATGCAGTACCATTCATTGACAACTGGGACAACTTCTATGGCCGAAATGACATGTATGCCAGGGATGGGGTTCACTTATCCAGGGCAGGTGTGGGTTTTCTTGCTAACTCAGTTGAGGGGGTTGTTAGGACTTTAAACTAGGATTAGTTAGAGGTATGGGTTTAGAAATGATAAATAATCAGTATGGATATATTGACTTATGCTCTGATATTAAGAATCTTAATAGTAACTGTCATGGAGTAACTCTGGGTAATAATAATTTCAGAAATTGTGTAAAAACAAAGATGAATAGGAAAAATGTGCAGAAGAAAAAACATATGATGGTATTTTATGCTAACAGTCGAAGTGCAAGAAATAAAATTAATGAACTACGTTTGGTAGCATGTGCTGGGAACTTTGATATCATTGCATTAACTGAAACGTGGTATGATTTAAGGAGTCCGGATATGACTGCTGAGTGTAATATTCAGGGATTTAAGTTGTTCAATGTGGATAGATGTGATGGGAAGGGGGGAGGAGTTGCATTATATGTTCGAGAAAATATTAATTGTTGCATAAAAACAGGTATAAAAATAGATGGAGCAGTAACAGAATCTGTTTGGGTAGAGTTTGTAGAGGGTCAAGAAAAACTAATTCTAGGTATAATATACCGACCTCCAGGCTTGGATCACGAAAGAGAGAGACTTCTTTGGGACGAAATTGTTAGGGCTTCTAGACACAATAACATAGTCATAGTAGGGGACTTTAACTTTAGTCAAATTGACTGGAATCTAGAGTCCAGTGACTTTATGGAAACAGTTCAGGATTGTTTTCTGAAGCAGAGCGTAACAGAGCCTACCAGGGGTAATAATTTGCTAGACCTAGTCTTGTCAAATATGGCAGGAGAGGTGCAGCAGTCGTAGGTGGTGTCACATTTGTTCAATGTGGAAGAAGGTCGTGTGGCGAAACGTTTCCTCAATCAAGATACCCAAGAGTTGCACATGTGTCTAATTTAATAATATCTCCCTTGTTTATGCCCGTCATCCACTTATACACTTCAATGATATCTCCCCTCATTCTACGCCTCTCCAGAGAGTGGAGATTTAAGGTTTTAAGTATCTTCATACGGGAGGTTCCTTACACAGTAAATCATTTTAGTCATTCTTCTCTGTATGTTCTCTAATGAGTCTATATCCATCCTGTAGTAAGGGGACCAAAACTGAGCAGCATAATCTAAATGAAGCCTCACTAGTGATGTATAGAGCTGTAAAATAACTTTTGGACTTCTGTTACTTATACTTCTTGAGATAAATCCAAGTAATCTGTTGGCCTTGTTGCGCACACTAAGGCACTGCTGTCTTGGCTTTAGATTTCTGCTTACCATGACTCCCAAGTCCTTTTCACATTCTGTATGATCAAGCTCTACTTCACCTAGATTATAGCTTCGAGGGTTATTTTCATTACCAAGGGCAAGTACCTTACACTTATCCACATTGAACTTCATCTGCCATTTTTCAGACCAAGACATTAATTTGTCCAAATCGTCCTTGAGTTCATTGATACCTTCCTCAGAGTGAATTATACGGCCTATCTTTGTATCATCAGCAAACTTACTCATGTCACTCATAATCCCTTCATCAAGGTCATTCATGTAAATTATGAACAAGAGAGGGCCTAATGACTAATCCCCATTCAGATTTCACTCCATTAATGGTATCTCTCTGCTTTCTATTGGTAAGCCATGCCTCAATCCATGCTAGAACTTTACCTCCTATACCATGAGCTGCCACTTTTCTTAAGAGTCTCCTGTGAGGTACTCTATCGAAGGCTTTACTAAAATCCAAATAAAGAATATCATATTCCTTATCACTGTCAACTGCCTCAAATGTTCTATTGAAGAACGTCAGCAAGTTTGTCAGGCAGGAACGACCTCTCGTGAATCCATGCTGAGATTCATTTATCAACTTATGCTCTTCAAGGTGACTTCTGATAATGTCAGCTATAATTGATTCTAATAACTTGCCCACTATAGATGTCAGGCTTATTGGACGGTAATCTGAAGGAGTGGACTTATCCCCTGATTTGAATATAGGAACCACATTAGCCATCTTCCACAACTCTGGCACAACACCGGAAAGGATGGACGCATTGAATACACTCGTTAATGGCTGACTAAGCTCCATCTTGCATTCCTTAAGTACCCTGGAAAACAGCTCATCGGGTCCCGGGGACTTATTTTGCTTCAGTTTGTCTATCTGTTTAATAACCATGTCCCTCGTGACAGTAATATTAGTTAACTTAAATTCATCAGGAACTAAATAATTGTTAATTACTGGAATCTCATTTACATCTTCCTGTGTAAAAACTGACAAAAAATAGTCATTAAATAAGGAACACATTTCCAGTTCATTATCCGTCAGCTGTCCATTCCCAATTTTCAGAGGTCCTACTTTTTCCTTCACCTTCGTCCTATACACTTGAAAGAACCCCTTTGGATTAGTCTTTGATTCATTAGCAACTCTAATTTCATAGTCACGTTTAGCCTTTCTAATCCCCTTTTTTACTTCTCTTTTAAGCTGAACATACTGGTCAGTAAGGTTAACCTCTCCTCTTCTGATGAGCCTATAAATTCCCCTTTTCTCTCCTAATAGATGCTTTAGGCTCCTGTTAACCCATTTGGGATCGTTATTATTAGTCTAATTTCTCTCTGGGGAATGTATATACTCTGGGCACTGTGTACGTTATTAAGAAAACAATCATAAAAGCAGATCCCTTCATAATCATAAGTATGATCATCGTCAATAAAATCATTAGTTAGATAACCCCAATCAAGATTAGACAGGTGTTCCCTAAGTCCATTATAATCGGCAGAACGAAAATCAGGGATCTTTACTGTATTATCATTATTCTTGCATTCCCAGTTAATGCCAAAAGTGGTGGATTTGTGATCACTTGCGCCAAGCTCTTCAGTGATCTCCAGATTATTCACGAGTGTTTCCTTATTTGACAAATTATTACCCCTGGTAGGCTCTGTTACGCTCTGCTTCAGAAAACAGTCCTGAACTGTTTCCATAAAGTCACTGGACTCTAGATTACCTGTCAAAGAATTCCAGTCAATTTGACTAAAGTTAAAGTCCCCTAGTATGACTATGTTATTGTGTCTAGAAGCCCTAACAATTTCGTCCCAAAGAAGTCTCCCTCTATCGTGATCCAAGCCTGGAGGTCGGTATATTACACCTAGAATTAGTTTTTCTTGACCCTCTACAAACTCTACCCAAACAGATTCTGTTACTGCTCCATCTATTTTTATACCTGTTTTTATGCAACAATTAATATTTTCTCGAACATATAATGCAACTCCTCCCCCTTCCCATCACATCTATCCACATTGAACAACTTAAATCCCTGAATATTACACTCAGCAGTCATATCCCAACTCTTTAAATCATACCACATTTCAGTTAATGCAATGATATCAAAGTTCCCAGCACATGCTACCAAACGTAGTTCATTAATTTTATTTCTTGCACTTCGACTGTTAGCATAAAATACCATCATATGTTTTTTCTTCTGCACATTTTTTCTATTCATCTTTGTTTTTACACAATTTCTGAAATTATCATTACCCAGAGTTACTCCATGACAGTTACTATTAAGATTCTTAACATCAGAGCATAAGTCAATATATCCATACTCATTATTTATCATTTCTAAACCCATACCTCTAACTAATCCTAGTTTAAAGTCCTAACAATCCCCTCAACTGAGTTAGCAAGAAAACCCACACCTGCCCTGGATAAGTGAACCCCATCCCTGGCATACATGTCATTTATGTCATAGAAGTTGTCCCAGTTGTCAATGAATGGTACTGCATTGTCCTTACAGTGTTTATCCAGCCAACAATTAATACCAATTGCTCTGGACAACCATTCATTACCAACACCTCTTCTTGGCAAAATGCCACATATAACAGGGCGCCCCCCCCCTTCTTCCTAATTATGTCTATAGCTGTTCTGAACTTTCTAACTAAATCCTCACTTCTACGCTTGCCTACATCATTGCCTCCAGCACTGAGGCAAATAATAGGATTGATCCCATTACCGTTCATGATGTTGTCAAGCCGGCTAACAATGTCCTCCATCCCAGCCCCAGGAAAGCAAACCCTCTGTCTCCTACTCCTGTCCTTCAAGCAGAATGCCCTATCCATGTATCTAACCTGGCTATCCCCAACAACAACAATATTCTTACCTTCCTTATTGTCGTTCGTCGTGACGATCCCAGTAGTCGACTCACATTCGTCGGGTAGCACCGAGAATGCGTTGGAGGTTTCCACAAGAGTTTCTACAGCAGTCTCTTTCTTCTTCATCGTTTCTGGCTTTCCATTCGTCTTCTTAATCGTCAACTTCGTCCCCTGCTGTCCAGCCACTGACCACGATCCCTTCTTGACGTGAGGACTCGAAACAGGAGGACTACTACGAATCCTCTTGTTTTCCTCGGTCAATCGCCGTATCTCCATCTTCGCTACCCTCAATTCTTCCTTAAGCAGCTGGTAAAGTTGCTCGATGGAGGGCATCTTGGTTCAGTCCACGGGAGCACACAAGACACTTCTTCACAAAGTACACTATTACTTGGGTAACATAAAAATAGGTTGGACAAATATAGACTGGAAAGAGGCAGCCTGTTTCAGTGTTCACTCTCCGTAATGTGCTTTGTGTAGTATAACAGGAGAGACTATGTGATGGCAGGGTTTACCGTTTTCAGGAGGATTCTTGCTAAGTCTTCAGAGATGGTGAAACTGCCGTTGTTTTGTGTAATTGTATTCGAAACAGCGATCAGTGCTGATTCGAGGCACTTGCATCTGCGGAAATTAGTTTCTTTAATCACTAATTGGGCGTCTCTGAATTTCATGAGATGATTGGTGGAATTTCGGTGTTGTACACAGGCGTTGTTCAAGTTATCGTTCCTACATGCGTAAATCTGTTCATTGAGGCGAGTGCCGAGGTTTCTTGCCATTTCACCTACATAAATCTTGTCACAGCCTCCACAGGGTATAGTGTAAACTCCTGCATTGACTGGTTCGTGGTGCTTGGATTTTGTCCTGGTTAGATCCTTTACTGAAGTGCTAGAAGCGATGGTGACTCTGGTGTTAGCTTGTGAAAGTACTTTTGAAACGTTCAGTGCAACCTGGCTGTTGGGAAGAATTATAACTTTGTTGGGAGTGGTGTTGGTGTGTGGAGAATTAATGATCTGCAAGAGGGAGCTGCCCTCTCAATGATTACATTCTTTCTTCTACTAGTGGTCTACGCCTCACTTCTTGACGGTATATAAGTCCCCATACTGTTGCTACAACTTCACATTGTTCCACACTATGGAGCAAGACTTTTTCAGGCTGAAAGACTGACCACCTCAAGACTACGTCTTCAAGGTTAATGGACTGATGACATGTCTTTACATTTCTACTGCTTCTGCTCACTCTTCTGTACTCGACTGAAGAAGCCTACTGTGTAGGAGAAACGTTTCTGAATAAAGATACCTAACTGTTGCACATGTGTCTTACTATCAACAGTAGTAGTGGTACTTGAAAATAAATGGTATAAAATACCGACACAATGGAAACATAAATACATATGCAGTTTAATGTGATCCTTTATTGACAACGTTTCACCCACACAGTGGGCTTTTTCAAGTCACACACAGATCTACCTGGGGTGGAAGGTACGGGAGTATTTACAGTCATGTTCAGAATGTTGAGGTCAGGTGGAGAATGCCGCATCTGATGATCTACCAGGTGGGGTTATAGAGTCTTGGGTAGCTTGGCAGGGGTATTGGACAAGTTGTGAGTAGACCTTCTGCAGTGTTCTATGTTCTTATATGGGATAGCGATGAAGAAGTTTCTTGGCGAGTGGTTCAGCTATGTTATAGAAGCCGTTGTTCTGGTTGAAATTGTTGGTTATAGAGATAAGCGATGATTCCAGGATTCTTCGGTATTGAGTATTGTCTTCTGAGGCAATAAGTCTCGAGTTTCTGTAGTTAATTAAATGGTTGTGTGAATTGCGATGTTGTACACAGGCATTCCATGTATCGTCAGTCCTGCTTGCATATTGGTGTTCTGAAATACGTGTTTGGAGGTCTCTTGATGTTTCGCCCACATATAATTTGTTGCAGTCATTACAAGGGATTATGTATACCCCTGCAGAGGATGGAAGCTTGTCCTGTCTACTACTGGTGATGTCCTTGATGGTTGTGGTTGTGGAGGTAGATACTTGGAATGATGTATTGGAAAAGATGTTGGAAACATGTTTGGCAATGGAGTTGCTGGGGAGGACTATGTATCTCTTTTCGGCAGTGTCTTCTCTGGGTGTGTTGAAGATGTTTAATGCCCGCCGTCTGTAGTCTCTGATGAAGTGACGAGGATAGTGGAGTTTAGAAAATACTTGTTCAATTATAGTGCATTCTTCCTCAAGGAACTCATTGCTGCAGATTCTGAGTGCACGCAGGAAGAAGCCTATAATTACACCACGTTTAGTTTTGGTGTCGTGGTGAGAGTAGAAGTGGAGAAGATCGTTTTGGTTGGTTGGTTTTCGATAGACTTTAAAACGAAGTTCATGGTCAGTTTTGCAGAGGAGAACATCAAGGAAAGGAAGAGTGTTGTCGACTTCTTCAAGTGTGAACTGGATTGAGGGCTCGACCTGGTTGAGCTTGTCTTGGAGAGCTTGAACGTTGAAGCGCCTGGGAGTTATGAGGAGAATGTCGTCAACATAACGGAGCCAGGTGACAGACAAAGGAATAATGGTGGAGAAACGCTCGGCTTCCAGATGCTCCATGTATAAATTCGCCAGGATGGCACTGAGTGGCGAGCCCATGGGTAGACCAAAAGTCTGTTGAAAGAAATGATTTTCGAAAGCGAAACACGTAAAGCCGACACATAGTTCAACGAGGTCGATGAAATCGCTGGCTGGAATAGGAAGATCAAGTGAATCGTCAATTTTTCTGCGCAGGAGATCGATGGCTTGTGTAGTAGGTACTTTGGTGAATAGGGAAGTTACGTCAAGGCTGGAAAGTTTCTTGTTCCTGATGTTGATGTTGCGAATGCGATTGAGATCACCCGAGTGTTTGAGATGTGCTGGACTGATAGTGCCCAAGAGTTTGGAGAGGTGTTTTGCGAGAATTCCTGGCTCCGTTATGTTACCTGGAGGTTACCTGGAGGTTATTCCGGGGATCAACGCCCCCGCGGCCCGGTCCATGACCAGGCCTCCCGATGGATCAGGGCCTGATCAACTAGGCTGTTACTGCTGGCCGCACGCAGTCCAACGTACGAGCCACAGCCCGGCTGATCCGGCACTGACTTTAGGTATCTGTCCAGCTCTCTCTTGAAGGCAGCCAGGGGTTTATTGGTAATTCCCCTAATGCTTGATGGGAGGCTGTTGAACAGTTTTGGGCCCCAGACACTTATGGTGTTTTCCCTTAGTGTACCAATGGCGCCCCTACCTTTTATTGGGGGCATTTTGCATCGCCTGCCCAGTCTTTTACTTTCGAAGGGAGTAATTTCTGTGTGCAGATTTGGGACCATTCCTTCCAAGATTTTCCAAGTGTAGATTATGATATATCTCTCCCTCCTGCGTTCCAACGAGTACAAGTCAAGTGCTTCCAAGCGTTCCCAGTAGTTAAGGTGCTTGACAGAACTTATACATGCAGTAAAGGATCTCTGTACACACTCTAGATCTGCGATTTCACCTGCTTTGAATGGAGATGTTAATGTACAGCAGTATTCCAGCCAAGAGGGAACAAGTGATTTGAAAAGGATCATCATTGGCTTGGCATCTCTCGTTTTGAAAGTTCTCATTATCCATCCTATCATTTTCTTTGCACGTGCGATCGTGGCACTGTTGCGATCCTTGAAAGTGAGATCCTCAGACATTACTACTCCCAGGTCCCTTACATTATTTTTCCGCTCTATTGTATGGCCGGAGTCAGTAGTATACTCTGTTCTAGTTATTACCTCCTCCAGTTTTCCATAACGGAGTAGTTGGAATTTGTCCTCATTGAACATCATATTGTTTACCGTTGCCCACTGGAAAACTTTGTTTATATCTTCTTGGAGGTTAACCACGTCCTCAGCAGATGACAGCCTCATGCAGATCCTAGTATCATCAGCAAAGGATGATACGGTGCTGTGGTGTATATCTCTGTCTATGTCTGATATGAGGATAAGGAATAAGATAGGGGCGAGTACTGTGCCTTGTGGAACAGAGCTCTTCACTATGGCAGCCTCCGATTTAACTCTGTTGACCACTACTCTTTGTGTTCGATTTGTTAGGAAAGTTGAAGATCCATCTCCCCACTTTCCCAGTTATTCCTTTAGCACGTATTTTATGGGCTATTACGCCATGATCTCATTTGTCAAATGCTTTTGAAAAGTCTGTGTATATTACATCTGCATTCTGATTTTCTTCCAGTGCATCCAAGGCCATGTCATAGTGATCCATTCTCCTCATAACTCCCAGGCGCTTCATAAGAACATAAGAAAGGAGGAACACTGCAGGAGGCCTGTTGGCCCATACTAGGCAGGTCCTTTACAATTCATCCCACTAACAAAACATTTGCCCAACCCAATTTTCAATGCCACCCAAGAAATAAGCTAAGATGTGAAAGTCCCACTCAAATCCAACCCCTCCCACTCATGTACTTATCCAACCTAAATTTGAAACTACCCAAAGTCCCAGCCTCAATAACCCTACTAGGTAGACTGTTCCACTCATCTACTACCCTATTTCCAAACCAATACTTTCCTATGTCCTTTCTAAATCTAAACTTATCTAATTTAAATCCATTACTGCGGGTTCTCTCTTGGAGAGACATCCTCAAGACCTTATTAATATCCCCTTTATTAATACCTATCTTCCACTTATACACTTCGATCAGGTCTCCCCTCATTCTTCGTCTAACAAGTGAATGTAACTTAAGAGTCTTCAATCTTTCTTCATAAGGAAGATTTCTAATGCTATGTATTAATTTAGTCATCCTACGCTGAATGTTTTCTAACGAATTTATGTCCATTCTGTAATATTGAGACCAGAACTGAGCTGCATAATCTAGGTGAGGCCTTACTAATGATGTATAAAGCTGCAGTATGACCTCTGGACTTCTGTTGCTTACACTTCTTGATATAAATCCCAGTAATCTATTTGCCTTATTACGTACGCTTAGGCATTGCTGTCTTGGTTTAAGGTTGCTGCTCACCATAACCCCCAAGTCCTTTTCGCAATCTGTATGGCTAAGTTCTACATCATTTAACTTGTAAAGTAAAAGGACACAAGTGCAACTAATGTGACATTTATTGTGGCAACGTTTCGCTCTCACATTAGTTGCACTTGTGTCCTTTTACTTTACATATTGTCGGTAATTCTACCAACTTTATTACAATCATTTAACTTATAAGTACTAGGGTTATGGGCACTCCCAAGCTTCAGAACCTTGCATTTATCTACATTGAACTGCATCTGCCACTTTTCTGACCAAGAATAGAGTTTGTTTAAATCCTCCTGAAGTTCCATAACATCTACGTTTGAATCAATTATCCTACCTATCTTTGTGTCATCGGCGAATTTGCTCATATCACTAGTAATTCCCTCATCAATATCATTGATATATATTATAAACAACAACGGGCCCAAGACTGATCCCTGTGGAACGCCACTTGTTACAGATCCCCACTCGGATTTAACCCCATTTATGGACACTCTCTGCTTCCTGTCAGTGAGCCATGACTCGATCCACGAGAGCACTTTTCCCCCAATGCCATGAGCTGCCACTTTCTTTAACAGTCTATGGTGCGGAACTCTATCAAAAGCCTTACTAAAATCTAAGTAAATAATATCAAATTCTTTATCGTGGTCAACAGCCTCAAAAGCTTTACTGAAGAAAGTTAATAAATTAGTTAGACAAGACCGGCCTCTTGTGAATCCATGCTGAGTATCATTAATCAAGCTATGCTTATCGAGATGGCTTCTTATAATCTCAGCTATAATTGACTCGAGTAATTTGCCTACAATTGAGGTCAGGCTTATTGGGCGGTAATTTGACGGTAACGACTTGTCCCCTGTTTTAAAAATAGGAATTACATTAGCCATCTTCCACATATCAGACACTACACCTGTTTGAAGAGATAAATTAAAAATATTAGTTAATGGTTCACAGAGTTCCATTTTGCATTCCTTAAGAACCCTTGAAAAAACCTCATCAGGACCCGGCGACTTATTTTGCTTCAGTCTATCTGCTTCACAACCATTTCACTAGTGACTGTGATGTTACATAATTTATCTTCTTCTAGCCGACTATAAAAATTAATTACTGGAATATTGTTAGTGTCTTCCTGTGTAAAAACAGAGAAAATAATTATTAAAAATCGAGCACATTTCATTCTCTTTGTCAGTAAGGTGCCCATAGTTATTTTTAAGGGGACCTATCTTATCTCTAACTTTTGTTCTATAGACCTGGAAAAAACTTTTTGGGTTAGTTTTAGAATCCCTAGCAACTTTAATTTCAAAGTCCCTTTTAGCTTTTCTTATCCTCTTTTTAATGTCCCTCTTAATGTCAATATACTGATTCATAAGATGACCCTCACCTCTTTTGATACGCCTATAAATTCCTTTATGCCCTAGTAGATATTTGAGCCTATTATTCATCCATTTTGTGTCATTTCTATTTGATCTAATTTCTTTATATGGGATAAACGTTCTTTGAGCAGCATGTATAGTGTTCAGAAAACTGTCATATTGATAGCTCAGTTCGTTACACCAGTCAACAGATGGTAAGTGTTTTCTAAGCCCATCGTAATCTGCTAAGCGAAAATCTGGGACTGTTACTGAGTTATCGCTACTATCGTACTTCCATTCAATGCTAAATGTAATTGATTTGTGGTCGCTAGCACCCAGTTCCTCTGAAATTTCTAAATTATTAACAAGGGATTCATTGTTTGCCATAACTAAGTCAAGCAGGTTATTTCCCCTTGTAGGTTCTGTCACAAACTGCTTCAAAAAACAATTCTGAACTACTTCTAAGAAGTCGTATGATTCTAAATTCCCAGTCAAGAAACTCCAATTAATATGACTAAAGTTAAAGTCTCCTAGAATTACTACATTATCGTGCCTTGTGGCCTTAACAATTTCCTCCCATAGTAGTCTCCTTGGTCCCTATCTAAGTTTGGGGGACGGTATATCACTCCTAAAATCAGTTTTTCATGCCCCTCTGAAAATTTTATCCAAACAGACTCTGTATGTGTTACTTCAGACTTAATACCCGTTTTTATGCAACAGTTCAAGCGATCTCGGACATACAATGCCACCCCACCCCCCTTCCCGATACTTCTATCTACTTGGAACAATTTAAAACCCTGAATATGACATTCCGCAGGCATGTCCCGACTTTTTGAATTAAACCACGTCTCAGTTAAGGCAAATACATCAATGTTACCTGCACTAGCAACTAATCTCAACTCGTCCATCTTATTCCTAGCACTACGCCAATTAGCATAATAAACATTGAAAGACTCTCCTTTCTCTTTACCCTTCCTGCTCATTTCTGTTTTTCTACTAAACCTATTACTGTCCTTATCACCCAAAGTCCCTGGCTTTTCAATATCTACCTCGTTCTGCTTATTACTAGTTCCCCTAGAACTCGTAATATTACTACACTGGGACTTCACTGTTTTCCTGCCAAAACCCGTACCACTAACTATTCCTAGTTTAAAGTCCTAACTGCTCCCTCCACTGCAGTTGCCAGTGCTACCACCCCAGACCTAGGTAAGTGAACCCCATCCCTGGCATACATGTCATTTCTGCCATAGAAGAGGTCCCAGTTGTCAATGAATGTTACCGCATTTTCCTTACAATATTTGTCCAGCCAGCAATTGACACCAATTGCCCTGGACAACCATTCATTTCCAACTCCTCTCCTTGGCAAAATACCACAAATGACAGGGTTCCCACCCTTACTCCTAATTATTTCTATTGCTGACCTATACCTGCTAATCAGGTCTTCACTCCTACGTCTGCCAACATCGTTGCCTCCAGCACTGAGACAGATAATAGGATTGCTCCCATTACCTCTCATGATGTCATCCAGACGGCTAACAATATCCTCCATCCCAGCCCCAGGAAAGCAAACTCTCTGTCTCCTACTCCTGTCCTTCAAGCAGAACGCCCTATCCATATACCTAACTTGGCTATCCCCAACAACAACAATATTCTTACCTTCCTTGGTGTCGTTCGTCGTGATGTTCCCAGTAGTCGACTCACATTCGTCGGGTAGCACTGAGAGTGTATTAGATGTTTCCACAACAGTTTCCACGGCAGTCTCTTTCTTCTTCATTGTTTCTACCTTTCCATTCGTCTTCTCGATCGTCAACTTCGTTCCCTGCTGTCCAGCCACTGACCAGTTTCCCTTCTTGACCTGAGGACTCAAAACAGGAGGACTACTACGAATCTTCTTGTTTTCCTCGGTCAGTCGCCGAATCTCCACCTTCGCCAACCTCAATTCTTCCTTAAGCTGTTGGTAAAGTTGCTCGATGGAGGGCATCTTGCTTCAATTCGTAGAGAGTGCGCAAACAGGTCTTCACAGAGCTAAGTACACGTCAACACTGCGCAAAAGCCAACTCAATCAGGAGCTACTGCGCAGCACGTCCGCACAGCCCAATAGCGATGCGAACACTGAATAGCGATGCGAACAAGGTCTCCAAGACAAGCTCAACCAGGTCGAGCCCTCAATCCAGTTCACACTTGAAGAAGAAGTCGACAACACTCTTCCTTTCCTTGATGTTCTCCTCTGCAAAACTGACCATGAACTTCGTTTTAAAGTCTATCGAAAACCAACCAACCAAAACGATCTTCTCCACTTCTACTCTCACCACGACACCAAAACTAAACGTGGTGTAATTATAGGCTTCTTCCTGCGTTCACTCAGAATCTGCAGCAATAAGTTCCTTGAGGAAGAATGCACTATAATTGAACAAGTATTTTCTAAACTCCACTATCCTCATCACCTCATCAGAGACTGCAGACGGCGGGCATTAAACATCTTCAACACACCCAGAGAAGACACTGCCGAGAAGAGATACATAGTCCTCCCCACCAACTCCATTGCCAAACATGTTTCCAACAACTTTTCCAATACATCATTCCAAGTATCTACCTCCACAACCACGACCATCAAGGACATCACCAGTAGTAGACAGGAAAAGCTTTCATCCTCTGCAGGGGTATACATAATCCCTTGTAATGACCAACAAATTATATGTGGGCGAAACATCAAGAGACCTCCAAACACGTATTTCAGAACACCAATATGCAAGCAGGACTGACGATACAAGGAATGCCTGTGTACAACATCGCAATTCACACAACCATTTAATTAACTACAGAAACTCAAGACTTATCGCCACAGAAGACACTCAATACCGAAGAATCCTGGAATCATCGCTTATCTCTATAACCAACAATTTCAACCAGAACAACGGCTTCTATAACATAGCTGAACCACTCGCCAAGAAACTTCTTCATCGCTATCCCACATAAGAACATAGAACACTGCAGAAGGTCTACTCACAACTTGTCCAATACCCCTGCCAAGCTACCCAAGACTCTATAACCCCACCTGGTAGATCATCAGATGCGGCATTCTCCACCTGACCTCAACATTCTGAACATGACTGTAAATACTCCCGTACCTTCCACCCCAGGTAGATCTGTGTGTGACTTGAAAAAGCCCACTGTGTGGGTGAAACGTTGTCAATAAAGGATCACATTAAACTGCATATGTGTTTGTGTTTCCAGTAGTGGTACTTAAGGGGGGGAGGGGGGATGACTGAGGTGTACGAATGAAATACCGGAACATATACAGGCGATATGAATAACGTGCTGAAAACATGGAAAGGAGACGTGACTCGCAGCAACTGATTCAATCTGGGTAAATTTAGATTTCGAGGGATATAGAAAACATCAATTTGTTGCCAGAGTTGTGATTGAGTGGAATAAACTCATAAGTAGCGTCACTGAAGCGACAATGTTCGTAGACTTACCCACATTATGTTAGGCAAAAGGACACAAGTACAACTAATGTGACATTTTATTGTAGCAACGTTTCGCTCTCCAGGAGTTTTTTAACGGCTTGACAAAGCTCCTGGAGAGCGAAACACTGCTACAATAAAATGTTACATTAGTCGCTCTTGTGTCATTGTACCTAAAGGGATTAAGTACACGAGTGCGAGTTTGACATGCTTAGGATGAGCCAGTAGATGACTGTGTCAGACAAGTATCATTATATTAATGGTCTACAATAAGGACAAGTTGATGATCAACTTGTTCTTATTGTTTACCATCAACTTACTAATGGATCAGTATACAAGCTACACTGCTCCTTTCATTACGTTATTACTGCAGTGCGAGTGTTCTGATGTACAACAGTGACACGCACTCAGTCTTCTATAACATTCATGTACACGTAATTACGTGTACAT